>NC_090269.1:131348816-131649788 GCF_040414725.1 Anabrus simplex
AATGCTTGATGCAAACCATGTCACTGTAGCTAGATTATTCAATAAAGCCATGCACTTACTTTGGCCAAAAGGTATAAAATACAACCAAGTATTGCTTTTGCTTACTGATAGTGCAACTTAAATGAAAAAGGCAGCCGAAGGCATTTCTTTGAGCTTTTCGAAAATGATACATGTAACATGCGTTGTTCATGCTCTATGCAGGTTATGTGAAACTCTGCGGGTTCAGTATCCTCAAGTGGATAAATTAGTGTCAAATGGCAACAAAATATCTTAGTGAAAGCACCCTCAAGAATCGATCTCAAAGAGAAAAACCCAGATCTTGCGCTTCCTCCTCTGCCTATTGTTACGCGGTGGGGTACCTGGCTTAGTGCTGTGGAATACTACGCACACGATTTCGAAAGTTTTGCATCCATTGTGAATGCACTAGATAAAATGACGCGTTGTCAATTGAGATTTTTCAAGAGATACTGAAAGACAGCTCTTTGAAAAATGATTTGGCATTTATATCTACCAATCTAAGCTTCTTGTGTAAAACTACAGACATACTTGAAAAATCCACCAACCTGTTGTCCGAAACAGTGAAGGAAGTGCGCGCTGTTGACAAAAAATTAGTCACTCCCGGCTTCGCAGGTACAGGGACTGTTAAGGGTCAAATATCAAAATTTGTTCAGGAAAAACAGACGATTTCTAACAATGTGCCAAATTTCTAATGTATTGGAGGGTGCTCAAGTTGGCGAAATTGATGGCGGTAGTGTTGGTGACATTCCTCTCTTCAACTATGCACGTCTGACTTCCTGTGATGTGGAGCGATCGTTTTCGCAGTATAAGGCATTCTTTAGAGATAATCGGCATGCATTTGTGATGGACAATTTGGAGATGACCTTCGTTGTTCACTGCAATTGTGAAACTACTTCTAGCAACTAATATTCCAGCGTGTGATGGGTGAGTACGAACTGGTACCATTTTTTTCAAAGATGATGGGTTGCTTTTGCCATATTTAAACAAACATTACCTTTAAAAAAAATAACCATTCATAATATCTACTCTGACATATAAAAAATTAATATACCATACTGCACGTTTCCATGTACAGACACCAATTTGCCTTAAGGAGCACGCTTGGTAGCACCATATTCTAATACAAAACGTTATGCAGTAGAACCCCGCTTAACCGAAATGCTCTGGCAAAATTTTATTGTAATATTTTATTTTTACCTTCTCGTTCTTAGCTGTCGATAATAATTCTCTTGCTATATGTACTGAGAGCTACTACGCAAACCCTATTTTTAGTTCATGACTTATACCAGAATGCACGTGTAGCATAAAACAAAACGGTTTCTTACCATCTAGTTCGTTCCATGATACAATGTTTCTTGAATAAGCAGAAATTATTACTGCATTATTATTGTTCGTCGTGAAGATTATGTAGACTGTGGTTAAAGTTGCGGGAGTTTCATCTTGTTTACTGCTCGGACAATACTGCAGTTTCTGTTAGGAAACCAGGGAAGTCCTGCGACCCTTCTCCATTTATATTTTTCTTTCACCCAAGGTCATTCCACTGGCCTTGCAGTTTTATACTGTAGTTCCAATGCTTTTCTTGACCCATTACAATTCAGATTGCTTTGCGCTTTGTTGAACAAACCAATGAATCTACACCAGCTGAAGTATTGTTGATTAAACGGTGGCATGACATAGCTACACAACAGCGCTGCATCAAGAAAATTCAGAATAAAATCACTGATTTGATACAATGAGTGACATTATGTAAACATTTCAATGTTAATATACAGTATGCACCTTTGCTTAACAGAGTATATGCATTTTTATTTCGACATTTAACTTCCGAAAATATTTACCATATGTCATCCGAAAAAACGCGTCAACCAAAGTGGCTTATTTCGGATAAATGGGGTTCTACTGTACTTATTTACTTCTTGAGATTTACTTCTTGCGTGAGTAATGTGATATTTAAAGGAAAATAATTTTAATTTTTTATCATATATTTTAAAGTTTTTCAGCACATAAAAAATATTTTTCACATTTTTAGCACATAAAAATCTGCTCCCTATTGATATGCACTGGCAAGAAGAGCAGGATTTCTATCTAGGACTGACAGGGGACATGAAATTGGTTTAATAAGAAAATAAGAGTAAGTGAAACAGATTTATCATCAAGATAGACATGCAGCTAATGCTTACTACAATAGTGCAGGTCTACAAACCAGATTAATAAACTGGAAGAATTATTAAATAAAAACTTTGTCCTTGTACCAAAGAAGGCAGGTGAAACAAATGTGAAACTAGCACAGGGAATCTTAAATACAGCATGTAAAAGGGGATGAAGACCTAATGTGGTGAGAGAATGACACAAAGTAGAAAATCTATGGGGAGAGAAGGGGATTTGTTAAAATAGAATTCTGGATGATAGAATTTTTCACAGATCATAAATAGTCTAACAATTGGTTTAAAAACCACTGTATAACTTCATAATGTTTAAGCAGAGATTCAGGAACTAGGTGTGGAATTACAAAAAAAATTCCCACAAGCAGATGTGACTCGTCATAACTTGGCTGTTATGAAATGTGTACCTACTGAATTTGAAGAAAGAGGAAAGATAATGTAGAATCGTAGAAGATAAAGTTTCAAGAAATATGTTACAAAAGGAGGGAAAGAAACATACTAGATGAAGAGCAGATAGTCCTGAGAAACGAGTTCAGTAGGGCTGCTGAGAAGATAGGAAGAGAGGCGAGATCTAGTAGGAATCAACGGATAACTCACAGGATATGAAACTTAATTATTGAACTGTAGAAGACAATAATGGTTGAAATTAAAATGGCCAAAAAAGAAGTACAGATGACTAAAGAATGCAGTAGACAGTCAGTCGGTCCTTGGCAGCTGTAGGGAAATGGCTCAAAGAGGAGAGTATTAGATTGAAGATTGTGTGGTAGCATGAAAAGGGGAAGCAGCATGCAGAAAAATTGAAACAAATTTTGGAGTAAAGAAAAGTAGTTTCATAAATATCTCATACTTAAATGAAAACCACTTCTGAGAAAAGACTAGATGGAATTATCACAGGGATATATTGATCAACTTTTTTCAGGGGAGGGAAGAAGAAAAATATGGAATGGTATTAGAAACTTTAAAGACCTAATTTTGATACCAGAATTTAACAGGGCGTTGAGCAATCTATGAGAATGATGCATGTGGAATTTATTATAATTATATCCTCTGAATTACTGGCTGAGATCCAGGTGCAATAAAGTTATTTCATTTCATACACAAGATTTATGAGACAGTTGGCATCTGATTTTTATAAAAAGATTTTCCTTATATCTAGGAAGGCAGTTGCAACATCGCTTAGCTATTTTGATACTGCTACACAACTGAAAGCAACAGGAAACTATAGCTGTAACTAACTCCAAGCACATGTAGCTCTATCTGTATGAATGAATGCTGTACTAATGACGGCTTCCTGATGAGTAAATCATGTGAACCATGTTACCTTGCTGCGGACGAGAGGCTTATACGTCCCAGTGAAGCAGGTAGCCAAGCCGTAGGTGTAACCATACTGGATGTGTATCCGTCGCGAGACCAGACTAATGAATGGTTCTTTGAAAGAAGGTGAAGGGGTGGCTTTTTGGAAGTTGCAAGGGCAACAGTTTCGATAGTTGACAGATATGGCCTTGTAATAATATTTAATATGGCTTAGCTATGTTGATATCTGCTACTTGGCTGCAAGGAACTGGAAACTACAGCCGTAACTAATTCCCGAGAACATGCAGGTCTCTCTGAAAGAATGAATGAATGATGCACTGATTATGGCTTGCTCCTGGTTAAAATATTCTGGATGTAAACAGTCCCCAATTCAGCTCTCCGGGAGGGCGTAATCATCAGGATGATGAATGTTGACATTCTGTGTCAGAGCATGGAATGTTAGAAGTTTGAATTATTGTTGTAGGTTAGGGAATCTGAAAAGGGATATGGATAAGACTAACATTGAATATAGTTGGTATAACTGAAGTAAGTTGGTAGGAATAGCAGGATTGTTGTCAGGTGACTACAGAATTATCAAAACAAAATCAAACAGGGATGGGGGCGGTAGGGTGGGGTAATGCAGGATTTGGTTCAATAACGAGTAGGAAAATAGGTCAGGGGGTAAGCTACTATGACAAGCATAGTGGACGGATTGTTGTGGTCGAGATAGATGCCCAGCCAATGCTGACCACAACAGTAAGGGTTCTATATGCCTACTACACCGGCGGCGAAAAAACAAATCCAAACACCAAGAAGGGGTTGTGCTGGATTAACAAACGTTGGTAGGCATGTTTATATATTTAAAGGATGACATTGATTCAAATTTCCTGCAAATCACATTAGTGTGGCGGTAGTAGTGGCCTCGTGATGTTGAACATCAAGTTTGCTTTAAATACAGGCTGTACTGTGCGGGAGCGTTAGTTACCTGTGAGAATGAACGGAGTGACTGTGAGTAGGTCAAGAATGCCTTTACGACTATGAAGAGGCCAGTATCAGCACCTCACTGCGGTTGAACGAGGCCGTATAATAGGGCTGTGTGAAGGTGGAATTTCCTTTCGTGCAATTGCAGAATGACTTGGCAGGAATGTCTCCACTGCGCATGCATGCTGGCTGCAGTGGTCACGAGAAGGTACGCTCACAAGAAGACTGGGCTCTGGACGTCCCCCTAACTGTTCAAAATCGGTTACTTGAAGGATAGCTCCAAGCCAGACTCCCTGTGATGTTTATTCCACTTACCCTAAACCACCACTGTCTGTGACTTCAGTGGTGTCAGGCGAGAACTCATTGGAGGATGGAATGGAGGTCCGTTCGACCCTGACCGAATATGTGTACGTCCGTCTGGTGATCCGACATGTTGTGCTGCCATTCATGAACAGCATTCCCGGGGGGTTTTTTCCAACAGGATAATGCATGCCCCATTGTAACCCAGCATACTCTAGAGTGTCGACATGTTGCTTTGTCCTGCTCGATCCCCCGATCTGTCCCCAATCAAGCACGCATGGGACATCTTTGACAACTCCAGCGTCATCCACAACCGGCATTAACCATCCCTGTATTGACCGACCAAGTGCAACAAGCATGGAACTCCATCCCGCAAGCTGACACCCAGCACCTGTAGGACACAATGCATGCATGTTTCCTTGCCTGCATTCAACAGTCGGGGGATTACACTGGTTTTTAATGGACCAGCATGGCACATCTGCGATGGCTTTTCTCGTGCGGATATTAACCTGTAGTCTTGTACCCTTAATCAATTACATATGTTACCTCGACAAATATATTGCCAACATTTCTGTATTCTACATTCTTTATTTCATGGTGTTTGGATATTTTTTCAACCAGTGTACTTCAGCTGATGAAGAAATCGAAATAATAAATGAAGAGATGGAAAATGTAATACAGTATGTGAAAGGTGACTAGAATCTAATTGTGATCAGAGACTGGAATGCAGTGTTAGGCCAAGGAAGAGAAAGGGATGTAGTAGGAGAATTCGGACTGGGAAAGAGAAAGTCTACTGGTAAAATTATGCGCTGATCATAATTTAGTACTTGGTTCAAATGCCACAAATGACGGCTGTATACGTAGACAGGGTCTGGCGACACTAGAAAGTATCAAATATATTTCATATGATTAAATTCAGAAACCAGGTGTTGGATTGCAAGACCTTCCCAGGAACAGAAGTGGACTTTAACCACAACTTGGTGGTTATGAAATGCTGTCAGAAATTGGAGAAAGGAAGGTATGGAAAGAGATGGAATCCAGGAAAGATAAAGGAAAAGGGAGTGAGGGTTTGTTTCAAGGAACTTTTCATTCAAGGACTAAATGAAAAGGTTGAAGGAAACTCAATAGATGAAGAGTGGACAGTCCTGAAGAATGAGATCATACGGCTGCTGAACAAATGTTCAGAAGAAAAGTAAGATCAAGTAAGATTCCATGGATAACTCGGGAGACATAGACCTGTTTGATGAACAGCAAAAGTGTGAGCATGCAATGTTTGATGAACAGCAAAAGTGTGAGCATGCAAAAAGTGAAGAGGGCAGGAAGGAATACAGGCAATTAAAGAATGAAGTAGATGGAAAGTGTAAGACAGCCAAGGAAGTATGGCTGAAAGAGAAGTGCAAATGGACAAATGCTGGGCTGTACTTTAATTTAGGCCACAGTCAATACCTTCTCTTTCCTAGCTTTTTCCCATCCTTGGAATGCCGAAAACATTCAATGAGTCTGTGTGATGTTAAACCACTAGCAAAACAATAAATTATGTTGAAGACTTTATGGTTGTAGGAAATATAGATGCTGCATATAAGAAAATCGAGGAAACCTTTGGAGGAAGAAAAACTAGGTGTATGAATATTAAGAGCTTGGATGGAAAACCACTTCTAGGGAAAGAAGACAAGACAGAAAGATAGCAGGAACATATTCAACAATTGTATCAAGGGAAAGAACTAGATAAAGTTCTGAAACAAGGGGCTGTTGGATGATGAAATGGGAGACCCAATTTTGAGGCCAGAATTTAACAGTACTTTGGAAGACCAAAATAGGAATAAGGCACCTAGAATTGATGATATAGCCTCAGAATTACTGACAGCCTTAGGGGAAACTGGCATGGTGAGGGTATTTCATTTAGTGTGTTAGATGTACGATACAGGAGAAGTACCATTTGATTTTCGAAAATGTACCCCACGTAGTCCCACTTCTATAAGCAGGTGCTGAAAAGTGTGAACTACTGCACCATTGGTTTAGTATCTCACATTTACAAAATTGTAATATGTATTATTTACAGAAGAATGGAAAGACAATTTGAAGTGGAGCTGGGAGAATATCAGTTTGGCTTCAGAAGAAATGTAGTAGAAACACGTAAAGCAATTCTGACTCCATGTTTGATCTTAGAGGATTGAATTAAGGAGGACAAGTCCACATTTGTAGATCTAGAAAAGGCATTTAATAATATTGGGTAGACCAAGCGATTTAAGATTCTGAAGGTGACCAGGATCAGATAAAGAGGAAGGATATATCTTCTAACTTTCCATGGGACCTCCTTTAAAAGTTCCTTGTTTAGTGTCGACCTCTGAGATCTTTTGCTACCGTGTGTTTTCCTCTATACCCACCTAATAATATCTGCTTCCTTCAATAAAGTTGCAGATTGTTTTTATTGGTTTTTTTTTTTTCTTCTCTCTCTCTTCAACAGGAAGACCCAGCGTAGAGATTTTGATTCTTCCCTGCACCTCACATTCAAAGAGTATGTGCCCTGCTGATTCCTCCTCTTGATTGCATTTCCTACATAAATTGCCCCTTACTACTCCAATTTTGTGTTGGTGATTTTTAAGATGGCAGTGGCCAGTGAGCAGCCCTACAACCCATCTTATATTCTCTCTGCTAAGTGCAAGCAGTTCTTTTTTTATGCTTCTTGTCTTTTTTCTTCTTTCTTTATGTTGCACCAACACAGATAGGTCTTATGGCGACGATGGGATAGGAAAGGCCCAGGAATGGGAAGGAAGCAGCCATGGTCTTAATTAAGGTACAGTCCCAGCATTTGTCTGGTACAAAAATGGAGAAACCACGGAAAACCATCTTCAGGGCTGCCAACAGTGGGGTTCGAACCCACTAACTCCTGGATGCAAGCTCACAACTGCACGCCCCTAACCACACGGCCAACTCGCCCGGTGCTGCTTTTTATCTGGACTTTGTACTAGTTCCTTTGCAAGTTTGTGTCCTGGATCAGTTTTTCAGTTTCTTCTTTTGTACCCATTTGCCTGTGTAATTGCAGGCATGCTCATGAGATCTCGAGTACTGGTTCTGGGTCCACAAAGGGTATCTGGTCATTTTCTAGCCAGTTTGTCCACCTTCTCGTCCTGCATGCCCCAGAACCCACATCATTTTGTGAGCTTCAGGAGAAGTGATTGGCAATACCAAACAATTTTGGATGAGATTCAGAAAGCCTTGAATGCTTTAATGACTCCTTGGCTATCTGTGAAGATGAGATGTTCTTATGTCTGTATTCTATTTTCAATTTTTCCACAAGGCACATTGTAATGGCCAGCTCTTCAGCTTGAAAAATTGTAGCGTGTCTGCTCAGGCTCATTTGATTGACCTCTCAGGCATTCCTCCATTGATCCCTCCTCCTATTCCTGTCCTTTAAGCCTTTCGTCCACTGCACCACGTCTTCCTCATTAGTTCTCCACTTATTGATATCCCAGTCTTCTCGTAGGATTATCTGGGTCTCAAATGGTTTATTTCCTGTCTGACTTTCTACCAGCAGTCTAATTATCATTCTGTAAATCAGTATTACCATTACTGGCTGTAGACCCCACATAGTCCCGACCGCTCTCCTACATGCATACATTAGGTTTTCGGCCTACGTTATATTTCTTTATATACGTGGATGCCAGGTTAACATTTTTTCTAACACAAAACGGAAAACCATCTTCAGGGCTGCCGACAGTGGGATTCGAACCCATTATCTCCTGGATGCAAGCTCATAACTGCACGCCCCTAACCACACGGCCAACTCGCCCGGTGCTGCTTTTTATCTGGACTTTGTACTAGTTCCTTTGCAAGTTTGTGTCTGTTCTTCCATATAAATTTCTCACCCAAAGAGCTTCACTGTTTTCTCTCCATCTAATTTCTTTCTCTTTCTGGAAGAGACTAGTAACCTTGCTTGGGATAACTGAAAGTTGTTCTTCCCAACACCAGTTTTCCACAAGGTGGACTGATCTTTGCATGGGGTCCTGGATGATGTTCATCAGTTCCTCTAACTAAAATTACCAGATCATCTGTGTATCCTTGTGTATGACATCCCTGCTCATTGAACACGTCTATGATCTTGTAAACCACAATATTGTACAGGAGGGGAGAAAGGACTCCACAGCCTTGACTAGCTCTGACCATTAGTCTCTCTCCAAATAGAGTTGCCTTTGTTGTTCTGCCAAGCATGGACCTAATCCATTTCACGATGGTTTTACTCACCTAACTCTCCTCTATAGCTTTGATCGTTGAGTGGTAGGGTGTGTTGCTGATGACCCCTTCCATGTCTAGAAATGCCACCAAAGCAATTTTTTATACTCTAGGCTTTCCTCTAATTTGCAAACCAGTTGGTGCAGCCTCAGTGGATCTGCCAGGTCTCAAAAAATTGATTTTCATTGAGTTTCACCCTTTTCTGGATATATTTACTCAGTATGCTCTCCCTGGCCTTCGGCATAAAGGAGTTCAAACACAATGGTCTTTAAGCTTTGGCTTGAGCGTAGTTCGCTCTTCCTGGCTTTGATGTGAATACCGTCTTTGCCTCGGACTATGATTTCAGCACAGGCCCCAGAGTCAGGCTTCCTCTGTAAAGATCAGTCTGTGCCCTGATGAGTATCTCCCATCCTTCCTGTAGGAGTATCGGAAGTACAGGTAAACCTCGTTATATGCGATAGTTCCGTTCCGTGGAATAGCCGCGCATACCGAATTTGCGTAAGTCGAGATTCATTTTATATGTGAAATACAGTGTTAGGTTTCCGTTTACTCACATATTAAGTTTAAAATAGCAGATATTCTTAGTATTTTTACAAAAAATAACCATTATAATGTTTCTGAAACGTATTTTTATGCAAAATTTATACACTTAAAAATTTAACACTGAAACACACAATAATAAACTAAACTCTACATACAAGCTCGTGGCTTAAATATTAACTCCAGAGAGAGACATGCGTTGTTGGTTGAGATGCTCAATCCAATGGCTTAGCATTTTTTCCATTCTTTCCATCACTTCCGAGCAAGATTTTGTCACTAGTCACACTTAAGTTAGTAGAAGATTGAGCAGTTATTTGAATTGATTCCGCATTGTCACAAATAGTTCTCAAAGTGGATTCACCAAGTTCCAAAGCACGCTGAATGTCAACAATACGCTCTTTCTCACAGCGATCCAAAACTTCTAACTTTGTTTCTTACGAATACTACTTTCGTACACGCATTTCACGAAACCTGTCAACTGCAACTTCACAGCTCTACTGACCGGAATTGATGATTCACGTTTTAACAAATACGACAGAAGATGCGTATAGAGGTGTCCTTGCCCCATTTAACCTTGGCGAGCGACGTAGTGTACGTTAGAGTTTGGCACGCACGTCTGTACCCGCCTTAACGCATTACAGCGTCCACGTACTGTCAAGAGATGGCAGCACTAGATTTCTAAAAAAACCGCGTATATACGAAATCGCGGATAACGAATTCATTTAAATCTAAGAATTCGCGTATAACGGGGTTTACCTGTATCTTATTCTGCCCTGGCATCTTTATTGGCTGAAACGTGCTGATGGCCTACCTCACTCCAGTCCGCTCTTCGAGCCCTGGTCTCTGTTTCGACCGTTTCTTCCCCATCCATCTCCTCAGCCTCTGGAGAGTGGCATGCTAGTAGTAACTTCAGCGTCTCCTTTCCTGTGTATGTTCCATCAGCTTTTTCCAGTGTTTCCACTTGATTGGTGTGTGTTGCCTTCTGGAGCCTAGCTTCTTCAGAGTGTGATTCCACCTTTTCACAGAACTGTATCTGAGAGTTTCTTATGGCTTTTTTATCTGAAGGTTATACTCAGTTTCTGATGACATACTTCCCACATACCATCTCTAGATGATATTTTGTACAAATCCTAACCTCTTTCTTCATCTTGGCTAGGTCCTTATTCCACCATCTAACATTTTTGATGTTTTTCTTTTTTTCACTCAGAGGACAGTTGTCATGGTATGAGGTTATGATGGCCTCTTCTAGTTGTTCCACTGCCTCAGCCTGCCCTAGAACTTCTCTGTATCAGTTCCAGTTCGTTCTTTTTGGATCTCTGTATATTTCTGTATCACATTGTCTCGCATCTATACTGCAAATTGGGATATGCTGGTGGTCCGTCAAAGATGGCTCCTCCAGCACCTTCCACCTCCTAATAGTCCACCTCCGTAGCATAACGGTTACTGTCATTAGCTGCCGTCCTCAGCCCGGGTGCGATTCCCGGTACTGCCAGAAATTTAAGAATGGCAGGAGGGCTGGTATGTGGTTGGAATGGTACATGCAGCTCACCTCCATTGGGGGTGTGCCTGAAAAGAGCTGCACCACATCGGGATAAGGACACAAGCTTACCTTTTTACCGTTAATACTTACTTCTGTTACTTCTCTTCATGCTTTATTAATAAATGTAGGTTTGTTACCTAGGTTTAATGCTGTCACTTCTGTTCTAGTAAGGATTCACCTCTGGCATTGTAGTTTGTGCTACCCCATGCTGTTTGATGTGAATTTTCACCTGCTGTGAAGAGGTTCATATGGTAGGTATGCTGAGCCTATAATGACTTCTCTAGGTCCTTCCCAATTTCCAAGTTTTATCTTGGCTGTCACTACATTCTATGAACAGTGTTTCTGCAACAGTAAACAATTTAATTTCCTGCTTACACAAAGACATGTTCTGGGCATTTCCTTTGTTACATCGTACTTTAGCTTGCCTCAAGATTCTGCCAGTTCTGCTACTCTGCCCTTAACCATCTATGGCTATTGAATAAGAGCTACGGCGATGGGTTCAGACTTGTACTTCCTGACGGAATTGGCCACAGCTACTTTTTTATGTTGTAGGTTGGCTTGAAGAATTTTCTGCAACATGAGATTAGGTTTTGGTTTTCTCTTAATGACCTGAAACCCTGATTTGCCGAAGTCCAAGCTTGGTCTTAAGGCCTCTTGTTTTGATCACTTCAAAGTCTCTTTCATTAAGTGCAAAGACAACGGTTCTGCCTGAGATATCAGTTGTCGCATTCAGCACTCTCCACTCTTTTGTCAGAAATTTGGTTTCATGTTGATCTATTCTGACAAGTACATCCTCTACTTTCATCTTTGCAAATGGAGGTGGAAACTTGGTGATGACCTTTGTTGTGTTCAACACTTCCTTTGCTTCCTCATCCTCCCAAGATTTCCCCTGTTACAATTGGCCACTCTCAGTTCCAGCCAATTTCTAGTTGCACATAGCAGCACCATTGCACCATTGGAGACTGGAGGAAACCTGGAAGACACCCATCTGAGAGCGGAGAGATGATAGTTCTGTCATGTCTTCCTCCATTCATCTTCTATTATTCTTAAGTATTATAGCTAACTTTGTCAAAGTTAGTCTTTCCGAATAGGACTTGACTGGTTCTTCTTTTTTGCTTCTTATTAGGTGGTTTGACAGCTGAAGTGGATGGTGTGCTATTGTCCGACCTTGGCCTTTTGGGCCTAGTATGGGGAATAGCCTCTCGCTGATCCGTCTTCTTTGCCTTTGTCTCCGTCCAAGTCCCAGCTGTTGTCTTTGCCTTTTTTCTCGCTCTCTTCCTCTTCTTTAGTAAATACTGTTGCGTTGTGTGCATCATGTTCATTTTTGATGCAGATATTTTCAGATATTTCTCTAAGGGATTTCCTGTTTTGCTTGATCCAGCGGCTTGCTCTTCTGGTGCTTCTGTGGCTCTTTCCCCTCTGGTATTGGAGACAGCCTGTCCTGCTGGGATTTCTATCTCTATTTACTCATCTTGTTTTTCTCGCATCTGCTCTGCTGGACCTAAAGTAGCTTCCCTTGATGTTGAATATGTTTCTTCTGTGGTTTCCATATTTCATTTGGTGTAGGGTTTTTGACCCTTTTAGGGTCCCGAGTGGCGTTCTCACTATCCGTGATGAGGCATCAGCCAGAAGTTTGTCCTCAAGAAACTCAGGCTCTCTGTAGCAAGAACCATGCCCCTGAGTCATCCATCCAGCAGTCCGCCCCTGACTTGAATCTAACCAAGTTTGTTCCATGTTCAGTAGGCTTACTCACGTGGTTCATACCTGACATTCTCATGGCCGAGTGGGATCGCCCTATTCCTAACCCGCAGCTCGTCCAGGTTACATAGGTCAAAGTGCTGTGTTGGTTCTGACATCCCGCAGAGGGCCTTCACCTCAATCTACCAGCACCCACTTCACCTGAACCACTGTTTCACCCGTATTGAGGAAACTTGGCTGTCTCTCTGGCATGTGTGTGCAAGGCTTCCATTTCCAAGCCTTGGCTTGGGCTAGTAAAAAAATGTTGCCTTTGGAAAAAGGAGCAGCAATTTATAAAGGAGAGAGGCTGGCTGCAGTTCCTCACCTCTACTTTTCAGTGTTTATATAGAACAGGTAGTAAAGGAAATAGAAAAAGAGTTTGGAAAGGGAATAACAATCCAGGGAGAGGAAATCAAAGCTCTGAGATTTGCCGATAATATTGTTATTTTATCTGAGGCCACAGAAGATCTAGAGAAATTGCTTGTTAGTATAGACAGTTGTGGAGAAGGAGTACGAGATAAAAATAAATCTAAAGCGCAAGTAATGGAATGCAGTTGAACAAAGCCGGGTGATTCAGAAAATATTAGATTAGAAAATTAAGTCTCGAAGGAAATAGAAAAATATTTCTTAGATAACAGAATAACTAATGATGGCAGAAGTAAGGAGGGCATAAAATGTAGATTAGCACAAGCAAGGATGGTCTTTCAGTGTTCAGTATGCAAGCCTCTGTGAATTAACCATGCACCTTCACAATCCTCTGTTTTCAATTAGTTCTGTGACCTCGTTTAGTTCCAAGTCTCTTATCATGAAAAAGTGAGTCTAACCATCATCACTTCAGTCTCCATCTACTCCTTACCCTCCATTGCACCCTGATCACAACTGCAACTCACTGCTTTTAACTTTGCTGCATCACAATTCAGTTTCGCTTATACTACCATGTTACAGAAAAATGCTGAAGGTGAGATGGACAGATAGAATCGCAAATGTAGAGATACAGAATTGATGAGAGGAGAATGATTTGGCTAAATTTGACCAGAAGAGAGAATGACAGGGCACATCGTAAGACACCCAGGACTTGTTCAGTTAGTTTTTGAGAAAAGTCTAGGCGGCAAGAATGGTAGGGGTAGCCGAAGGCATGAATATGACAAACTTGAGTATGTATCGGATGCAGTAGTTATGTAGAAATAAAATAGCTAGCACCAGATAGAGTGGCCCTCCATAGCCATTATTTTCCTCATAACATCTCCATGACCCCTCAGCTGAAGCCGGTTTATACATCTCTTTGGAATTCATTCCTAATTTAGCCTTTATCTTATTCCAACTATCTTCTGCTGTTCTTCTGACCTGTTTCTTCCTTCAGTCATTCTCACTACTTTCACGTCTTTTACTTGCAACTTATTAATAAGATATTGTAGTCTGAGTCCACCCAGCTTTCACTACTGTACAGTAAAGTGGATCGGAAAACAGGCTAACGTAAATGTATTTTTGTCTCAGAGCTGACTTTTTTCATACAAAATACTGTTGATCATAACTGTGAGCTCACGCTTTAACTATGCTGCAACGCAATTCAATTTCGCTTAGTATACTACCATCTTGAGAAAATAAACATCCTTAATACAGTTCCAGTTCAGTATTTCCTATGTGGCATTCAATCCTTCTAGGTTTCTTCTGTACTGAAATCACATTAGCCTTGGAAATGCCCATTTTCATTATTGCTGCAAGCTCCAAGATGATATTTGCAGACTTTCCACACAGTCTGTCATAAAAACAGTCATCGGAATAGGCCAAACTGCTTACTACATTTCCACCAAACTGAATCTCTTCCTGAAATTTTAACCTTTTGATAGATGATCCAAGTATAATACGAACAACGTGAAAGATTACAGCCATGTCCTAACCCCTTACTTTGAACCAAGAACTTGTTCTACAATTAAATTCTCCATTGCAGCCCAACTGTCAAGATAAATGCTTTTTGTATATGATCTGGGTATATTATGAACAACGTGAAAGATTACAGCTATGTCTAATCCCTTACTTTGAACCAAGAACTCTTACTACAATCAAATTCTTATTGCAGCTTTTAGTAAATGATCCAGGTATAATATGAACAACATGAAAGATTACAGCCATGTCTAATCCCTGTTATTACTTAGAACCAAGAACTCTTTCCACGATCAAATTCTTGTTGCAGCCCAATTGTCAACATAAATGCTTTTTATTTCCTGCAGTAACTTTTAATCCCATAGTTCCCTGGTATTGCTAATATCTTTTCCTTTGATATGCTGTCATATACCTTCTCTGGATCTGTGAAACAGAAAAATAACAGTCTATTTCTCTTATAGCATTTCTCCATTACTTGGCACATTCTGAAAATCTCGTCCTAACAGACCACCTATGGTCTGAAACCACATTGGCTTTCATTCAATTTACTCTCCACGTTGATTGCACCATCCTTTCCAAGTTCCCTATGAATGCCTTGCCTGTTATGATGATCAATGAAATGAAATGTCGTATGGCTTTTAGTGCCGGGATATCGCAGGACGGGTTCGGCTCGCCAGGTGCAGGTCTTTCTACTGGATTCCCGTAGGCGACCTGCGCGTCGTGATGAGGATGAAATGGTGATGAAGACAACACATACACCCAGCCCCCGTGCCGTAGGAATTAACCAATTAAGGTTAAAATCCCCGGCCCGACCAGGAATCGAACCCGGGACCCTCTGAACCGAAGGCCAGTACGCTGACCGTTCAGCCAACGAGTCGGACTGATGATCAATGAAATACTTTGATAGTTGTTACTATCCATCTTCTTCCCATGCTTATAGTAGATGGGTGCAAGGTCTACCAAGGGAGATCTTCAATAAATTTCCAATTTCTTTGCAATAATTTAAGAAAAGGCTAGGAAAAGAACAGATAGGGAATCTGCCACCTTGGCGACTGTCCTAAATGCAGATCAGTAAAGAAAAAATAAATTCAATTACTGCTTTCGGCCAATCAGAAGGTACCTTATCACATTCCACTCTAATGGTGTTGATCTATGAAGTCATCCCTGCTTTCCCACTACATTTCACCATTTCAAGTCTAATTTCATCTGTTCATCCTGCTTTATGATGATAGATGACAAAGCAAGATTTTACTGTCCTCTCCAGAAACAAAACAAAACTTTTAAGTAATGTGACCCTGTGAGATGAAATTGAGTGATCAGATGTCTTGATGATGTCATAAGACGTAGAATGTGTATTAGCCTAAACAAAGGGATTTTTAAAAGATTAAAGAAACCAGAATGTAGATTAGCCCATATACACCGATGACCCATTACTTTATGACCACCTACCTAGGTAATATGGTATAGTCTTATTCTGGATTATCTCATACCATGAGAACAATAGCAGATCGTCCAGATGACGTGCCCTATGGGGCAGTAGTGATGTAGCATGAACCTACTCCTCCAGATTGAACCACAAATATATAATTGGGTTCATATCTGGTTTGTTTGGGGGCCATGGTTTTGAAACAAATTTACTGTCATGTTCCTTGAATCAGTAGGCTACTTCACCATTCTGGCAGGTTGGCATGCATATTGTCCTGCAGGGAACAATGTTGACATGAATAGATGAACTTCATTCTCAATAATGCTCAGATACCGGTCAACTGTCAAGGATTGCTGTACTGAAATAATGGGCCTCTCTGTGTCCCATGGAAATATCACTCAGACTGCCACACCTGCACTGATCTGCCTCTGCTCAACAGTGCAACCAGATGTCATAGCCTATATTCAGCATACACTAGCTCAGCCGTCAATGGGATGAACAAGGAATCTGAATTCATTTGATGAGGTGATCTTTTTCCAATTGTTCACAGTCCAGTGCCAATTTTGTGCCCACCTCGTGCTGCTGTTGATTATGATTAGGAGAGGACAACTGAGTTTTCAACTCCACAGTCCAATGTGTGGCAGTGTTTACTGAACATGTGTTGTGAATCATTGCCCCTAGTCATCACTGTTGTACCTCTAACCATTTCCTTGAACTGTGACCTTGTGGTTGCTCCGATCCATGTGTGACGGCCTCCGCTGGTATCTGGGATCAAAGAGCCGCTGTCGACAATAGGCTGCATGAAGTCATTGTTTGCCCATCATTGCACTGCTTTTGATACATGCTCACAACAGCCATGCTGGTACCAAGGAACCGTGCCATCCCAATTCGATTATGAGCTACAAATTTCATTTTTGTTCTGTATTGAAGTGCAATTATAAGAAAAAAATTGACAACAGGGTCTACCTTTTCAATACAATATATCAAGTAAATAATATTACATTAGTCTTGGGACTAGTTTCAGCCACTTGATCCATCCAAAATAAAAATTAAACAGATCATGTGATTACTAAAACATATGTATGTAAGATAAAGACAATGTTGCATGAATAATTATTAAATTAAAATATATAATACAAAAAAATTATAGTTGTGATCTTTTTGTCATAATATGCTGTCTTTGAGTTAGAACCTCAAGCAATGAAGTAAATCTTGAAATGATAGCCAGAATTGGGAATGAATAACAAACAGAAAAGAGATTATTATTATTATTCATTTTTTTTACAATTTGTTTTACGTTGCACCGACACAGATAGGTCTTATAGTGATGATGGGATAGGAAAGGCCTAGGAGTGGGAAGAAAGCGGCCGTGGCCTTAATTAAGGTACAGCCTCGGCATTTGCCTGGTGTGAAAATGGGAAACCGTGGAAAACCATCTTCATGGCTGCCGACAGAGGGGCTCGAACCCACAATCTCCCGGACGCAAGCTCACAGCTGCACGCCCCTAACCACACTGCCAACTCGCCTGGTAAAGAAATTAAAAAGGAGAAAAATTATGAGACTCAGCTCCAGAGTGAAATGTACAGTACATCTAATGTCTGATGTAGAACAAAACACTGACATGCTAGACGAAGCAGGCAGACCATGGAAACAAAGGAGGGATACGAAACAAAACACTGATGTACTGTAGGAAGCAGGGAATGGAAACAAAGGAGTAATAGGGAGAGGAGGAGAGGGGGATAAAGACGAGAGGAGAAGGGGTAAAAGAGGTAAGGGGTGTTTAATGTGGTGCTGAAGGATGCAGAAAGAAAGACTGCTGCTGAGAGGGGAATTTGAAGAGATTATAAAAGAAAGAATTCTTTTTATCCGAGATATGATTACTGAAAATAGGACTTAAAAGGTCAAATAAAATGTTTGATTTCTCTGAAATTTAATTTAGATTGAAGTTAGGATTGAAAAATTGTTCCAGATGGATAAAACAATTTTCCATAATATTGAGCAGGAGGCCTTTTTCTATAACTGAGAATTTTCGTGTCTTGGTCAATATTAGTGAACTTGTGGTTAGTATCACACATGTGCTGTCCCATGGCCAAAAATCTGTTATATTTCAGGGTGTTAACATGCTCTAAGTATCTTGTATGGAAGCTTCTACCTGTCTGAATGACATAAGATGCATCACAATTATTGCAATTGAGTCTATAAACACCTGACTTGAACTTGTTGCTGTGATTAATAGAATTGGTATTGTGTAAAATATGTGTTTCTGTTATAAGTTTCGAAAGCTATTTTGACGTCATGCTTTTTAAATATGTTTGTGATTTGGGAGACTTGTTTATTACTAAATGTGAAAGTCGATAAAAAATTGTTGTGAGTTTTCTTTTGTTAAGGTGGTTGACGATTGATGTTTATGTTAATTAAATGATTTTCTCTATAAAGGAGCTGTTGTAGCCATTAAATTTAGCTATACTGCAGATGGTGTTTAATCTGTTTTTAAGTTCTTTAGACAGCGGGATACTAAAAGCATGATGTACCATACTGTGGTATGATGCACATTTATGGGCATATGGATGTATGGAATCTTGATAGATTGTGTTAGCGGTTTGCATTGGTTTTCTAAAAATCTTGTAGCTCAATGAACCAGGTTGTCTGCTAATCATTAGATAGAAATTATTGAGGTTTTTATTGTTCTCTGATTCTAGTGTAAACTTGATATGTGGGTCGATGCAATTAAGGTTGGATAGAGTAGTGATTGCGTCAGTTGCACTTTTGTTCATGATCACAAGAGTGTCATCAACATACCTTGTCCAAAAAATAATATAACTAAAGATTGTCTTTATCTTACATACATATGTTTTAGTTATCACATGATCTGTCTAATTTTTATTTTGGTTGGAGATGGCCACTAAGAGGCTGAAACTAGTCCCTAGACTATTATTATTTACCTGATGTATTGTATTGAAAATTTATTGTCAATTTTTCTTATAATCCCAGTTCAATCTATTAACTTCAGAGTTATTCGCTGATTTTTCCTTTCTAATGGCAGAGAGATATCTACGAGCCTGAAGACCTACCCGATATATTATATCATGCTGTAAGGAGGTTTTTAGCGATGTCAAACTGCCATCCTCTATCTTAAAACAAAATGGCAGAGGTTACAAAATGTGATTGTATTCATTTCGTCAGAGATTTTGTTTGCTCTTCACATAAATATGGCTCAACCAATTTAGACCAAACTTCTTGTTATGTAGGCTGTAATAAAAAGGTTTTTGATACAAAATGGTGGACATTATGAAACCGGATTTTATATGTTTGGACAGGGACTTAATTCACTTCACAGCAAAATGAAGCAGTCCAGTTTGAGGCTATCTTAAACCGTCCTCCACCAAATTCAGGATAGTGGCAAAAAAAAAAAAAAAAAAAAAAAAAAAAAAAAAAAAAAAACCGTCACCGGGCAAGTTGGCCATGCAGTTAGGGGCGCACAGCTGTGAACTTGCATCCGGGAGATAATGTGTTCAAATCCCACGGCTGGCACCCCTGAAAGTGGTTTTCCGTGGTTTCCTATTTTCACACCAGGCAAATGCTGGGGCTGTACGTTAATTAAGGCCACGGCTGCTTCCTTCCCACTCCTAGGCCTTTCCTATCCCATCGTAGCCATAAGACTTATCTGTGTCGGTGCAACGTAAAGCAAAAAAAAAAAAAACCTCGGATTTCTTATTTTTTACTGATTCAGTGAAAATGTGTATCACTGAGTACTTTTGGATGCAGAGTTCAAATTTGCTATTAATTTTTTGGTATCTTTAAAAATTAAAAAGCTGAAAATTTCAAATCCAAGATGGTGCATAAAAATCAGTTCCTTAATTATGGGTCAAGTTTGTCGCATTTGCTTGTGGGTGCTGAACTCAAATTTAATTTAATGATTTTTAAAGAATTTTTAAGGTTTACTTCTTTAAAATTCAATATGGGGCCCAAAAACTAACCTTTAGCAAACTTCCTTTAGAGAAATTACTTCAGCGAAGATGTTAAATTAGCACCTATTTCGGAAATGTCTATTATTTAGGCCTAAAACCAAACCAAACCCTATGGCACTACAGCCCTTGAAGGGCCTTGGCCTACCAGTGACCGCTGCTCAGCCCGAAGACCTGCAGATTACGAGGTGTTGTGTGGTCAGCACGATGAATCCTCTCGATCGTTATTCTTGGTTTTCTAGATTGGGGCCGCTATCTCACCGTCAGACAGCTCTTCAATTCTAATCCCATAGGCTGAGTGGACCTTGAACCAGCCCTCAGGTCCAGGTAAAAATCCCTGACCTCGTCGGGAATCAAACTCAGGGCCTCCGGGTAAGAGGCAGGCACGCTACCCCTACACCACAGGGCTGGCTGTTTAGGTCTAAACAGACCTATAATATACCATCAATAAGACCTTTATAATTTTTCTCTTAAACTGAAACAGTCATGATTTGTGGTGGAGTAACCAGTTAAGTTGATGAGCCGAACAATAGTTGACGGTCTATCAGTGCAGGTGCTGTCTGGATAGCAGCTCCCCACTCTTCCAGCCAACTGAGCCGAACAGAGCCAAGCCAAAGGACATATGAGAAGAGGAGGGGAAATGCGGAACAGGGCCTTCTTCTCCAAGTCATCTCTCTCACAAAGGCACATCACTCCTGTACCTCAGCTCTGTTCATAGTTCCGTCACGTCTGTTAGCGTGTTCCACTCTCTCTTGCTGGACATTATAATCCTGCCTGTCACGTAAGATTTATTAAGATTTTGTTTCATTTTCTTCGAATTGGTTCCATCTTGTCCATTAGCATGTTCCTTTCTCTCTTGCTGTACAGTATGATCTTGCCTGTCACTTGAGATGCATTAACATTTTATTGTTTCATTTTCAGATTGGATAGTAGGCTAATAGTTTTGTCAATGACGTGGCTTTTGGGAGGATGTTATGGAATCAACAATCTAAGTAGGCTGTGATTTATGGAGCATCTTTACCTCATATGTGAATCAGTATTTTTTGTACTTGAAGCAGATTGTTTACTTAACAAGGTATTGTGAAAAATAGTGTGTTCTAATGAAGTGTGTGTATTTCACCTCTCTCTACTGTAATTTGAGGATATCATCAGCATCCTTCAATAAATATAAATATATTTTTAGGTAATCCTTATATTATTTATTGGCTCTATCTATAAGATTATTGTACTGCTATCCAATTGGTGTCTTTGTAGATCTTGCCCACTCTTGATAACAAAGATTTTGTTTACTTAATAACAGCATGCCCTGTAAAAAGAGTAGTCAATTTTTTTATTTGGGAAACCAAAACAGCGAAATGTCAAATTACACAGTTTCACAGTAAAAAAGATGTTTACAATAGAGTAGCACAATACAAACTTTAAAAAAAAGTTAATGAAGGAACAACAAAGAAAAAACAGCTTGTAACAAAAGTAGCTGAAGAAAATTAAAAACTAACATGATTAATGTAGAGAAACAATTCCAAATAAAAATAATGACAAATGAAAAGAACAAGGAAAATTTAAGATTGAAAGTAAAACGAAGAGAACAACTTATAACTAGGCACAGTATGATAAATTTGTGTTGGGCAATGCTCTCATGAGCATCTTGAGATCGATTCTGTGCAACGTCTTAGTAGCTACGAGTGTAAGCTTGATGGTATAACATAAGCAGTTATTGAGTGAAATAATGTTCTCATATGGAAACGTGTGCGCCAATAAATTTTGTCAAAAGCCTGGAAAAGTATTCCATGTTCAACTATGAATCCCCTTATACAATTATTTAGACTGAAAACAGAATGTCAGTATCTTACACTGTTCATGACTTACTTGAAGTGGACATCTTAGGTGAATAACCCTGCATAATTTGTAGGATGTACACGTACCAGAATACTAGAGGCATGCATTATTCGAACATGAGACGGGGCAAGATTGCCTTGCTGCATATGCAATCACCATTACGCAGGAGTGGGACATGTAATTTAAAATGCCTGAGTTTTCTTCTGTTCTTTCGACAGGGTAGTGACGGGCAATGCTCTCGAGACTGATTCTCCAGTGCTGCGATCTTTGTGACGTCTTAGTAACTATGAGCATAATCTTCATAGTATACCATCAGTGTTCTTATATGAAAACATGTGTGCCGATAAAGGTACTGTGAATATGGCAGTAGATGAAACTAGTGATGACGAAGATGATGATGAGAACATTTTGTGGAAATTTGTCCCAATGAACCCGACAACATTCCTCAATCTCCTTCATGGTACTTTCTGGACCTAAAAATGCCCCTCCATCTGATTTTATGCCTATCTCACACTGCAATTTATTTTTCACTTTCTCTCTCCTAAACCTGATAGTCCTCTATCATCACGTAAATGCCAGTCCCCACGGGCCAAGCGTGGGGTGCCTGCATCTCACCTGGAGATCATGGGTTTGATTCCTGGCCAGGTCAATTGTTTTTACCTGAACCTGAGGGTTGGTTCAAGGTCCACTCAACCTAAGTGTCCCTAAGTGATTGCAATTGAGGAGATATCTGAGGGTGAGAAGGCAACCCCAGTCTAGAAAACCAAGAATAATGACCGAGAGGATTCGTCTCACTGACCATGTCTCACCTCGTAAACTGCAGGTCTTCGAACTGAGCAGCGGTCGCTTGGTAGACCAAAACCCATCAGGGGTTTAGTACCATAGGTTTTTAATAATGTATATTCTATTGTATTGTAAAATGTTCTTTTTTCAAATAGACACAAGTAGACACAAATAGACAACGACAAAAGTTTTTTCCTGAAAACAAAAACTATACGGTAATATCAACTTTAAAAAAAACTTTTTATAATTCAGAATTATTTTTATACTGTGTTGTAGTCCACAAGTAGAAAATTTCTTGTCAGTATTTGCCATACATAGATACAAATACACTTCCAGCTTGCAAAAAATGTATAAAATTGAATAACAATGAAACTAAATTCTATCAGGAAAACAAAGGATTTGTTTATGTAGCTTATGGTACAAGTTAAGCCGCACACAAATTGACTGACATTATGAAAGCAACAAATAATTTACAAAAACAGAATAAATATAAAATGTCAAGATAAAACATAAAGTAGAAATCGAGAGAGACATGTACAGTACAGAAAAATAGAAAGGAAAAAATACAAAAACCCAGAAATGATATAAAAATAAGTAAATACATAAATTAACAAATGAAATATGAAAACTTAAACTAGAATGTCCAGTTGTTGCAGCCACTGAATAGCGGTTTCAAAAGGTCGTCGATAATTCCGCAGAAGGCTCTGTGTGGGCATCTGAAGGTGATTTGTTGCATAGTCTGGAATACTTCACCACAGTCACACTTGGAGAAGGTCGAACACCCCAAGAATGGCATCACAGAGCCATTTCTTCCATGTCCAGTTTCGTGGGACCCAAACTCTCCACGGGAGATGAAATCCAGGCGGGGGATGAGTAGGTCAAAGATCGATCTCCATTCGTCGGAGGCCTTAGCAGTCCATTCTTCATTCCAAGTTTGCAGTCCACAGTGGTTTTCTTTCATCAGTTTTTGAGCCAGCAGCAGGGGAGGGTTTCTGGATTTCAGTTGGGTTGAAGCAATTCTTTGGATGTCTTGGTGATTTATTGCCCTGTATTTTATTTGCTACTCGGACGAGATTGTTTATGTGGCACAGATCTGGAGGAAGGATGTGGCTAAGGACTGGAAACCAGCACAGTTGTGTTGTTTTGATGACACTGCTGATAATCCACATTGATTTTCTTGGTGTGGGTGCTATTCAGCCAGACAGAAGAGCAGTATTCAGTATACACCAGGAATAAGCTGGTTTCTAAATATGGAGTATAATTCTTAGGGTTTGTCTAACTCTACAAAGGACTGCCAGAAATGTTGCTGTCCATCCCAACCATCCAAAAATCCATCTTCATTTGTTTGGAAATAAGAGAAAGGTTGCCAAGAGTACTGTGGCCGCTGTCTTCAGGGGGCTTTCACCAAGCTATCCAGGAGATTAAGGCTGGTTGTTTTTGTTGGAGCAGGCCGATGTCAGTTCAGAGTGGAAAAGTGGACAGTGAATGTTGTAACTTCAGTGCTAACTGGTAAGTAGAGTATTTCGTTATAGAGAAAGTGACTAGAGCAGTGTGTATGATCTGTAATGAACTTATTGCTGTTCTTAAGGAGTACAATATTCATTGACAATACAAAACAAAGCGTGGTGGAAAAGTTCAATAAATCTAAGGACAAGTTGCTTAAAAAGATTTTTAAGGAATGTGTTTGTTGTCAGGCTGAGTGGCTCAGACGATTGAGGCGCTGGCTTTCTGACCTCAACTTGGCAGGCACGATCCTGGATCAGTCCGGTGGTATTTGAAGGTGCTTAAATATGTCAGCCTTGTGTCGGTAGATTTACTGGCACGTAAAAGATCTCCTGCAGGACTAAATTCCAGCACCTTGGTGTCTCCGAAAACTGTAAAAGTAGTTAGTGGGATGAAAAGCAATTATTATTATTATTATTATTATTATTATTATTATTATTATTATTATTATTATTATTATTATTATTATTAAGAATGTATAACTCTCACAAGAGTAGGTTTATGAATTGGGAGAAACTGCCAAAAGAGACAAGACACTCATCAATGCTGTTAACTTAAAAAGGTGCATTTTATTTGTAGCTGAAGAACTGTTTGCTCACAAAATCAAACTTTGTAATCTGTTATCTGAAAATAAATGTCGTATGGCTTTTAGTGCTGGGATATCCCGGAACGGGTTCGGCTCGCCAGGTGCAGGTCTTTCTATTTGACTCCCGTAGGCGACCTGCGCGTCATGATGAGGATGAAATGATGATGTAGACAACACATACACCCAGCCCCCGTGCCATTGGAATTAACGAATTAAGGTTAAAATCCCTGTCCCGGCCGGGAATCGAACCCGGGACCCTCTGAACCGAAGGCCAGTACGCTGACCGTTCAACCAACGATTTGGACATCTGTTATCTGTGAACTATCATCAAACACAATGGCACATCAATTTGCACTGTAATCTTTCTACTCGATTAACAGATTTTGTCTTATGTCGACGATGGGATAGGAAAGGGCCAGGAGTGGGAAGGAAGCAACTGTGGCTTTAATTAAGGTACTGCCTGGAGTACACTGGAGTGAAAATGAGAAACCACAGAAAACAATTTTCAGGGCTGCTGACAGTGGGGTTCAAAACCACTATTTCCCAAATGCAAGCTGATAGCTATGTTACCCAAACTATGCTAAGTCGATTAACAGAAGCTTTGAAATTTATATGGTCCTCAACAACCTCTCAGTAGCTCAATGTTGGCTGTAATAATTCTACTTGGTTAACAGAAAACAGCTTTGAAATTGATATGGTTCTCAGTGGCTCAACGTTGCTTATATGGCTCAAGTTTTGTCGATTTTTAAAGGTGTTAGCAGAGAAAGTTACTGAAAAAGCTAGCAGATAAGATTAGCTTGCATGGTACAAAGGTGAGAATGTCTTCAGTGGGGTGTTGAAAACTTTATCTGAAACATACAATTTTCCTCTTCCAAGGCTGAAATGTGTTACAACAGATGATGTGAAAAATATGTACTACAAGAATGGAGGTTTCTTTGGAAGACTAAATGCAAAATACCAAGCTAGTGGTGGGCATGTGAAGGTGATGTGTTGCATAGTCTGGAATTCTTCACCACAGTCACAATTGGAGAAGGTCCATTGTCCATTAGGAAGCCCTCTCTGGGAATCGGCAGTCATGTCCTGTGTGACTAGGGTTGCCAACTGCTAGATACTCGTTATCACCAGATATGGATTTGAAAAACACCAGAAATCATCAGATCTGGATTTGAAAACTCTATAAATTCTCAAGATTTAGTTAGATAAGGCATTAAAATTACACTTACCTTCTTTCAGTTATGCTGTTCTGCCTCTGAAGTTTAGTAACTCTAATGGTGTCCTCTTGTGGAGATAAGTCTAGCCTATATTATAGCCGTGTGATCAATTGAGTCACACCAAAACACTAGCACTGTTATAATACTAAACAGTTCAATGCATTTTATCAATTATCATAATCCTAACATAAGTCTATTTAATTGCGAACTATAAACACAAATTACTTATGGTTTATCTGTAAAAGTTGAGGGTACTTGACCTGGATAGTTGTATAACCCTAATGTGCCTGTTTTCTGCAGTACTTCTTTTGGTGGATCATATACATAACTGAATTTCCCACCCCTATTCAATCCAAATTTTACACACATGACCAAATGGAGAGTTTAAATTGACATTCTATTTCTCAGTTTATTTTTAGTTATATTGACTTGGCTGAACAATCATTCTACATCCGCATTAAAAGAAGGAAGTATGAGAGTCGATATTGCTAAATTTGCAAGTTCGCAGAAAGGGTTTTCTCCAGTTGAATCCCTATACAAATCAACTTCTGTCCAAAATTTCAGTGTCCTTAACTTGAGTCCACTGGATATGATGCAGATTTGTCCACTGATTTTCTACTGCCGCAATAACATTATTGTCAGCATAAAGGAGTTGTGCTATATCAATAATTTGCAAGTTAAAATGCCTTAAATAATTTTCAGGTGAAAAGGGGGACATATTTTTCAAGGATCCCTATATTTTCAGGTAATCTTTGCCTCATTTGTTGGATAAGTTCATTCAACAATGAATTGCACGCATCTATCAATCAATCACTACTGATCTGCATTTAGGGCAGTCGCCCAGGTGCCAGATTCCCTGTCTGTTGTTTTCCTGGCCTTTTCTTAAATGATTGCAAAGAAATTGGAAATTTATTGAACATCTCCCTTGGTAAGTTATTCCAATCCCTAACTCCCCTTCCTATAAATGAATATTTGCCCCAATTTGTCCTCTTGAATTCCAACTTTATCTTCATATTGTGATCTTTCCTACTTTTAAAGACACATCCAAACTTATTCGTCTACTGATGTCCTCCCACGCCATCTCTCCACTGACAGCTCGGAACATACCACTTAGTCGAGCAGCTCGTCTCCTTTCTCCCAAGTCTTCCCAGCCCAAACTTTGCAACATTTTTGTAACGTTAATCTTTTGTCGGAAATCGCCCAGAACAAATCGAGCTGCTTTTCTTTGGATTTTTTCCAGTTCTTGAATCAAGTAATCCTGGTAAGGGTCCCATACACTGGAACCATACTCTAGTTGGGGTCTCACCAGAGACAAATATGCTCTCTCCTTTACATCCTTACTACAACCCTTAAATACTCTCATAACTAGAGACGAGAATTATAGGCACTAAAAACAGTTAAAATAGGCAGGCATATAGGCTCTTAAATTAGCCAAAATAGGCATTTAAATAGGCACTAATGTGTAAAGTAGGCAACAAAATAGGCATGAAAAAATTACTTATAATTTAATAACACACTCAATTACTATAAAAGGAATTTACAAGCAACGTTTCAATGATTTCCAGTAACAAACATGTTCTCCTCTCATGCATTATGTTTTTGTACTGAGAGAAAGCTCTCTCAGTATCACAAGAAGTGATTGGACAAAACCAGTGAAGTCACTTAATCTGGTTTTATTTCGTTGACAGCGGCTTCCTTCCCAGAGGTTCGGACAAAACTTCCCCTGACTTCTTCCATAATCCTAAATGACTACCAGGGGCAGGCCATTCTTCTCCAACTTGGTGATTGCTCCCGGCAGCTTGTTGAAATTTGAAGATGCTCCGGTTTAGGCAGGGGCATATTAGTTCCCAACATTGCAGTGCATAGGTCTGAAGAAAATGGTTGTTGGTCGTTGCCCAAAGTGGACTGGTAGAAAGGCTGCATTGATACAGATTTCTGAACTCGTATCAGATGCATCGCAGTATTTCTAAGTTAATCTATGTGGTATTTTTCTCACATTTGATCTGAAAAATAAAATTGACATCAATTACATTGCCCCTATATCTTAAATTTCTACAGTTGGGCTAATTGGCAATAATGCTTAATATATATCATGCAAATGTTTCATAAAAAAGATATGATGTTTCTAGAAGTACAAAACTTTAAAGTAGGAACAAGGGAATTAGTAATTTACATGGAAATATGTCCTTAAGGATTTTCGGTTATAATTTGGCTGTATCGTGTCGAGTTCACTGAGTGAAAAATATAATAAAAAAGATGTGAAACGACACCGGAGTAGCATAGAGGAGAGATCCGTCCTTTATGCTTCCCAAGGACCCACCAAGCTGGCCCTGGCAGTATTTTTACTTATATAGAAGAATGAAAGCAAAACTTAGACACTACAGCACAGTGGTATAGCCAGAAGGTCTCTACACTTCAGAGAGCCTGACAATGAATAAAAAAGTTGAGCTTCAAGATCTCGGAAAAAAAAAAAAAAAAAAGGAGAGGAGAATCTTAAGGAAAATTTTAGGACCACAGAAAAATGCTGATGGGGAGTGGAGGAATAGAAAAATTATGATCTCTACAAATACACTGATATAGTCACTGTCACCATGCGAAAGCGAAGGCTAAAATTCTATGGGCATCCAGGAAGAATGGATGAGGAACGGCTAACTAAGAAAATATTCAAGTACATCACTGGACTAAAAGCTTCGACGAAATGGGTAGAAGAGGTAAAAAAGATGCAATAGAAAGTGGACTTACAATGGATATGATTCACAACAGAAAAGAATTTAGAAGCCGAATGTACAGCATCAAAACATTCCAGGAGAAACCCCCAAAATATAGACCCAAATTGGTCATATCTGAGAAAGAAAGGTTAGAAGTGAAAGGATGAAGAGGTTCTGGGAGGAGGAGGAGAAGAAGAAGAAGAAGAAGAAGATAAAGCTTTTGGTTCATTGCGGTCCATAGGCGGCCAAATTCGGAAACAAGAAGAAAGTGAATGAAAACGGAGGCACTATAAATCTCAGATTTGTAAACATTTTACTTGTTTCTATTCGCCAGCTTTGGTCAGCCAGGTTAGCTGTCATGAAGACTATTTTCTGTCGCCTGCAATAGATCCTACATCATGTGTGCCCACAAGGTCGCCACCCTCGTTAAAAATTAAAAACCGCGTAATGAAACTGTCGTGACATGCGCCCGTAACCTTATTTTTGTCACAATTTAGCAAGACTCTAGAGGGTATGCTAGAGGCTTGTTAACCTGGGAGCTTACGCCCCTCAGACTCTCTTTGCCCCCCCCCCAAAGCACAACGGTTACTAACCGGACCTCACCAATCCAGACCAACGGTCTTTTCGCTGGCCTTGTCTTGTAAAGATAGCCTTGGTAACCTTGTAAAACACGCTGTAGCATCGTCCTAGCCGGGCTACATTGAATCTGCAGGTTTCGCGAAGGCTTAGCAGAAGTGTAATAGAATTCACGATTTTTTTTGGAAGTTGCTTTACGTCGCACCGACGCAGATAGGTTTTATGGTGACGATGGGATTGGAAAGGGTTAGGAGTGGTTAGGAAGTGGCCATGGTCTTAATTAAGGTACAGCCCCAGCATTTGCCTGGTGTGAACATGGGAAACCACGGAAACCATCTTCAGGGCTGCCGACAGTGGAGTTCGAACCCACTATCTCCCGAATACTGGATACTGGCTGCACTTAAGCGACTGCAGCTATCGAGCTCGGTTCACAGTTTTAAAGGGAGTTTTAAAAATTGCATTTCAGTTGCAAATCTCTATTTTCACAGGAAATGAATCACAGTTCAAGGTACCGATTTAATTTTCATCCATTCTGTGACAAGAGACCACCGGCGTTCTAACTCCTCGTTCAGTAATTTAATGATTATTTATATTTTAGCAATGAATGTTCACGACTATTACAGCATTGCAACAAAACAACTTGCCACAACACATAAATTAATAGGCCTATATATGCTACAATGAAATGCGATCATAGTTCTCAATCACAACAAAAGATAAAAGGAACAAACAAACTTACCTCCTTACTGCAGGCTTGACAGACTACCCTTCCATCCGTAGTGAAATTGGGATACCCTGTGATCCACTGCTTCAGCCAGTAGGACTTCGACGATTTTTCTTTGGGTATTGCCGCAAACACACTTCTTTTTTCTTCTTCCACTTCACAATAAATCATAACACGTTCTGAACAAAAAGTGTACGCGTACAACAGTTCGCATCGAAAGGGAGGTACAGGGCATATGGGTTGTGCAACATAGTTCGACGTTGTCTGGTTCTCGCATATGTCTTAGGAGGCTGGAGGGATTGAAGGCTTCGAGGTCAAATTGTTCCTTGTTTCTCCTGATGGAAATTTCCCTAGAACTATTTCTGATGACTTCTGAGAATTCCCATTTTTGTTCGTGGGGAAAACAGATATTGGAAAAAGAGAAGATAATTCTGTCTAACACACTAGCTACAATATAATGCACTGGAAGAAAATCGGATTTTAAAAAATACAGTCAAAAGGCATCAAATAGGCATTTATACTCCAAATAGGCACAAAACCCTGAAATAGGCATTTATAGGCACAATAAAACCAACGAAATATAGCTAAAAATACCCTAAAACGGATTTATATCTCAAAAGCCTACGTTTCTGAACACAGGAATAAAATAGGCAAATAGGCAAATTCCCGTCTCTACTCATAACCATGTGCAGAGATCTGTACCCTGTATTTAAAATCATATTTATGTGATTGCCCCAATAAAGATCTTTCCTTATATTAATACCTAGGTATTTACAATGATCCCCAAAGGGAACTTTCACCCCATCAATGCAGTAATTAAAACTGAGAGGATTTTTCCTATTTGTGAAACTCACAACCTGACTTTTATCCCCGTTTATCATCATACCATTGCTTACTGTCCATCTCACAACATTATCGAGGTCATTTTGCAGTTGTTCACAATCTTGTAACTTATTTATTACTCTGTACAGAATAACATCATCTGCAAAAGTCCTTATCTCTGATTCCACTTCTTTACACATATCATTGATATATATCAGAAAACATAAAGGTTGAATAATACTGCCTTGAAGAATACCCCTCTTAATTTTTACAGGGACAGATAAAGCTTCACCTACTCTAATTCTCTGAGTTCTATTTTCTAGAAACAGAGCCCCCCATTCAGTCACTCTTTTTTCTAGTCCAATTGCACTCATTTTTGCCAGTAGTCTTTCATGATCTATCCTATCAAATGCCTTAGATAAGTCAATCGCAATATCGCGTAGTTGTTTCTGTTGGTCTTCAGAAAGGAGAACGATGATAGTTTAGTTTTGAAATCATAATCTAGGTAGGACTTTGGGTCCAATCCCTGCGAATTGCTTACGTAAACATGTTAATATATTTTATATATGTAATATAGTAGTACTTTAGTAAGTTACACATCTTATGACTGTAATTCTTTTTTAAAATTGACATTTTATTATAAAATCACAAAATATGTCACCAGATTTTACAGGAACACACCATATTTTCAACATGTCGCAAAATTCAAATTTTGTCACCATGCGACTTCCCGAAAACACCACATTGGCAACCCTTTGTGTGATGAATTCCAAATGTCACTGCAGTACTGTAACATCTGAATGAAGACTGGGCAGTAGAATATAGAATTTGTGTCCATTGTTGCCTGAATAATGTGTTAATACCCCTTCCACCCTCATATGCTATCTTTAATTGTTACTGTTGCACACATAAGAAACCTATATGGGCATCAGGCTACAGAGACAGTGAAGCTTGTTGACTATTTGAGTAGAAAACATGTTCTTCCTACACAGTTTGAGAAAATGAAAGTCAAACGAGTTAAGGAAATATTTTCTCCACAACAGGGGCTACTGCAACATATATGGAAAATATATACAAATGGTTCACTCTTCATGATGTAAGTAGCACTAACCATCATGTTAGGGCATGGAATGAAGATCTTATGCTGTTTTCCTCCATTAGTGATGAGAGGCTTCGATGGTTAAAAAACCAATTTCTCAAATACCACAACAATATCAAGATACAAAGTGAAGATCAGGAAAGGATTTCATAAGTAACGAAACATATGAAGCGGTCATGGTTATGACAGCATCAGCAGCAAGGTGCCATGGGTGCCCATATGAGAGTTTCTAGAGGAGGGTCCAGACCTGGGGGTACGCAGTAATTTTAATATTTTGGAAGATAAATGGCGATTTCTATTCTGTGGTAGAATAACCCACGGTATCCCCTGCCTGTTGGTGGGGGACGGAACTACCGCTTTTACGTAATACTGACTTTTAAGTCATTTTCTTGAAAGGAAAACACGTGACTACACTAGATTTTTGCCTTTCCCTGAGAGCTAGAGGGGGGCCGTGGCCCCACCTTGCCCCCGGGTATGGGCGCCCTTGCAAGGTGCATAAGGTACCTAATCAAGAATGGGTTTCACTATGTTTTAACAAGGGGATTTAATTCTGATCCTGTTGAACTGTTCTTCAGTGGACTGAGACAAATGTCAGGAGCAGACGACATGCTGGACTACAGAACTGCTGCTTTTAATATGAATAAAATAATAAAAACAGATATTTTTTCTCTGCCCTCAACGACAAACATTGAAATCGCAGAGAAAACAGTACCAATATGGACCCAACAAACAATAGAAGGTAGTGCTTGCGACATTCCTGAAACATGTTTACCAAATTCCACTCTACGTATCTTGGATGGCCTGCATGATATTTAGGGTATGTAGTAAGATAAATAATGTCCAACTCATTGGCTGAATGGTCAGTGTTGAGGCCTTCGGTTCAGAGGGTTCTGGGTTCGATTCCCGGCCTGGTCGGGGATTTTAATCATCACGTCTGATTAATTCTTCTGACCCGGGGACTGGGTGTTTGTATTCGTCCCAACACTTTCCTATTCATATTCAGACAACATAATAAACTCCCAACCACTACAGAAACACACAATAGTGATTACATCCTTCCATATAGGGTTGGCAGCATGAAGGGCATCCGGCCGTAAAACAGGGCAAAATCCGCATGTGCAACACAGTTTGCACCCACGACCACACAGATGTGGGAAAAGCTGTAGAAAAAGAAGAGTAAAATAAATATTATTTATAATTTCATTAAATTTATTTTTGTTTGATTCAAAAGTGTATTTTTTTTACAAGTGTCTTTACGTCACACCGACACAGTTAGGTCTTATGGCGATGATGGGATAGGAAAGGGCTAGGAGTGGGAAGGAAGTGGCTGTGACCTTAATTAAGGTACAACCCCAGCATTTGCCTGGTGTGAAAATGGGAAACCACGGAAAACCTTCTTCAGAGCTGCCAACAGTGGGGTTTGAACTCACTACCTCCTGAATACTGGATACTTGCCTCACTTAAGCGACTGCAGCTATTTAGCTCGGTCAAAAATAAAGGGGGGGCCGATGATCTTAGATGTTAGGCCCCTTTAAACAACAAGCTTCAAAAAAAAGTGTACCGGAAGCATTTTACTTGTTTCAGTTCCTATGCATGCTACCATACAGTTTTCTTCTCTGGCATACATAGGATGTTTCTTGGTGAAAAATATCGTGGCTGAGTTATGCTCTGCTACTTGCATAGGCAAGCTGATCACTACAAACTGCCATTCTGACTTCATGAATCTAATTTGTAAGTGAGAGAAGAACTCCACTTTCCAATACCCAACATTTAGGTTTATAGCACTTTTGTGTGTAATACAGAAGTTCACAGAAAGTGCTGTCTCTCTGTTACAAAAGGCATATGAGAGAAATAACTTGGAGAAATATTTACTACTTGCTTAAAAAGTTAGTAACTTCCTCGTGTGAACTGAAAGTGAAATGCATTCCACTTCACTTAATGAATTGGCCAGCAGTAACTGAAGTGTTCGAGAAACTGAAATACTTATATAGCAAACCCATAATCTGCAAAGTTCTGCGTGTGTGAAGTTGCTACTTTGAGTCAAGACATGCTGAAGCCAGCATTCGATGGCCATCTACCAGTGCAAAACGGAGAAATTTGCAACTACAACCTGTAACAAGTGAGCAGGCATATTGCCGAGGTTTAAAGGACATCGTAGCGGGCTATGCCTATAATCTTGACAGTGAACAGGAATTCGGAAGGGCCGAAGCTTCGAGTGGAAGGCTTACTCTGCTGCCTGTGGCAGAAGAGGTGGTTCTGAGCACTGTATACCTGCCCTTGATAGCCATTCTTGTCAGTTCTATTGAAATTCCAGGAAGTCTCACCGGCCATATTTCGTAACATTACATGACATGTCCGTACTGTATGTTGGCACTAAGTGAATAGGCACCAATACAAGCAGATTTGTTTGCAAGTACTTCTTGGCACAATGCGAGAGTGGCACATTAAGGGGGTTACTGCATTGGGGGTTAATTAATTCCTTATGTTATTTACTTCTGAAAAATGTCTTGATCTGGCCACGAATGAGGCTCAAAGCTTGATATGCAGCCCTCAGCATCCAATAATTTGGGGATGGCACAGAATGTCTTTCCAACAGGAACATCATCTTCAGAAACGTTACAAACAATGTGTGGCATGTGATGGTACATATTTTGAACACATTCTGTACCAACACAATTAAATAACATTTGAGTGTTGTTTGTTTTGCGCATATGGTACAAATATTCATAGCAAAAGTTATAGAAAATACAATTTCCCATCACTTATCTCTCATACATTTTTATTGTAGGGCTTTAATAACAGAGCATTTTACAAATTTATCGAGCGAGTTGGCCGTGCTATTTGGGGCATGTAGCTATCAGTTTGCATTCGGGAGATAGAGGGTTCATACCCCATTGTCAGCAGCTCTCAAGATGGTTTTCCATGTTTTCCCATTTACACACCAGGCAAATGCTTGGACTGTATCTTAATTAAGGCCACAGCCACTTCATTTATTTATTTATTTATTTATTTATTTATTTATTTAATTATTTATTCACGAAGCACAAGATACAGCTACACTGAGCAAATTTCACTTGCACTGTCAACAGACTATTTAACAAACTTAAACTTTCATAATAAAATATAACAAACATAACAAAACATAACAAACATAACAAAATATAACAACTCCTAGCTCTTTCCAATGCCATTATTGCCATAAGACCTATCTGTGTTGGTGTGACGTAGAGCAAAAAAAAAAGAAAAGAGTTTTTCCGGCACAGTTCCTATCCTCGCCACTAGATGGGGCTTCATTCCATTCCTAAGAATATAGAACATAGAAAAATGATGAACTCTTCTCAGAAGAACTCTTAAGGTTTCACTTTACTTTGTCCTGCCTGCTGGCTCCTCAGAAAAGTGTGCGCGTGTGTTTTACATTCAGGAATCATTCAAGAAGAACTCTTTCGCACTGCAAGATGTGTGGTTAAGGTTATTTTTAATTTGTATAACTTTTGTTTTCTCAACGATTCATTTGTTTCCTATATTCGTCCCTGTTTTTATCTCCTTGTAAGATGTGTATTGTTTAATGTAACGCCTTGTGTAACATAAATGCCTACATGCTTGCCTGTTTCCCATTTTGGCTGATGATGACGCAAACACAGCGTCGAAACTAGTTCCAAGTACAAATACATGTTATAAATAAAATATAACTTTTTGTATTGAAAAGGTGGACCGTTTTAAGTTTTTCCTATCATCCTTCTCAGTTCAATACGGACAAAAAATGAAATTCTTAGGTTTAAAAAAAAAAAAAAAAATTCCTGACCCTGTCGAATAACTGGGAAGAGGCTGTGGATTTCATTTAAAATCAAAATATACAGTTCTTCATATTTGCTTATCACTCTGAATTGTATCTTTCAGCTGGCAATATCCTTACTGTTAGATTATAAAATCATCTTCATTTTCTTCAGCTTCATCTGCTCGATGTATGCTTCAGACTTTGCAGGTGAAGACAGTGTGTTCCTGACATGTACACAGAGCAGAGCATACAAAGTCGTCTTTCTGTTTTTAGACTGGTTACAATAATAATGTTAATAATAATAATAATAATAATAATAATAATAATAATAATAATAATAATAATAATAATAATAATAATAATAATAATGGTTTTAAGTGCCACTAACTACTTTTATGCTTTTCGGAGATGCCAAGGTGTCATAGTTTCTTCTTGCAGCAGATCTTTAACGTGCCAGTAAATCTACTGATATGAGGCTGAAGTATTTGAGCACCTTCAAATACCACCGGACTGAGCCAGGATCAAAACCACCAACTCGAGCTCAGAAGGCAAGCACTCTATCACCTGAGCTGCTCAGCCCAGACTGGTCACATCTGCCAGGTTTTAGGCTGTTATGTTCGGGCCTTTCATATTCTCTCTCTTTCTCAAAAATGACTTGTAATCTCTGTTTGATTCATCAGGGAATATTTTCTAGAGAGAGGCAATATTTCAAGTAGTCATGGCATAGCTCAATTGCTCGAGTCTTCAAAAAATGATGATTCATGACAACTTCGTTTTATAGAATAATACAGCTGTTGATGTTGCTAGTATTGAGAAGACTATGAAACAGTCCATTGTCATCTTTTACGTGACTGAATATGATCTTCAGCTTATCAACTATATCCAATCCCCCTTTAGTTTTTCTTTATCGTTCCAACCATAGTTGTCCTTTCGGTAGCCAAAAGACTGTTGGCTCGCGGTAAAGATGAATCCCAATAGTCCAAGGTGACATTTTGACTAGTACCAGAAATCACGTGTACTAACCTCTCCACTACATCTTTACTGGTGTTACTCACTTTATAGGGACCACCAGGCTGCATTCCTGTACATACCTCCATATTGCCATCTCCCATGGAAGGCATCAAGCATTTTCTCTACTGTAGCATATTCACCCAGAGTGTAATAAGACTTGCAGTGTTCGACAAATTCCTAAACATTCTAAAAGCTATGACTTTATCAACTTTCTGCTGATCTTCCAATCTTTCTGATCATTGAAACATAAAGCATCAATAAAAATTAAAATCTTCTCAGACTCATTGTAGTGTGGAAAAGCCCAACACCTGTAAAGTCGGGAGACCATAAATTTTTTGATTTGTGTGATACATCTTCTGACATCCTGCAAGGTACAATAACTCTATTACTAACTTTACCCTAATACATTTAGTGTCAGCAGCATCTTGAGGTCTTTGCTACTTTTCTCTTTTAATTTCAATCCACAAATTTGCATAACATACAATTTTGTCCAAAATATCATATGGTTTAAAAAAAAAAAAAAAAAGTTTCAATTGGAGAAGTTATAATGCACCAAATTCAATGGACCAGGCAAGTATGATACTATATTTTGTCTCCTAGGTCAATTTGTAGACCTAGTGCAATACATACACTATGTTTTCATTTCCTTTATAGTGTATGGAGGTAACGGAAAAAGTTCTGGTTCAGCCCTGTCCTCTATTACCCCAAACCCCATGGTGTAACAGCCTTCAAGGGCCATGGCCTACCCAGGTGGCTGCTGCTCAGCTTGAAGGCCTGCAGAGTATAAAGTGTTCTGTGGTCAGCATGATGAATCCTCTCAGCAATTTTTCATGGCTTTCTAACTGGGGCCACCATTCCACCATCAGATAGCTCCTCTATTGTAATCACGTAGGCTGAGTGAACCTTGAACCAGTCCTCAGATCCAGGTAAACATCTCAAACCTGGCTGGGAATCGAACCTGAAACCTCCGGGTAAGAAGCAGGCACGCTACCCCTACACTGCAGGGCCGGCACCTTTACATTCATATTTAGTATCTGCAGAATCCTTGGTGCCTGTTTGGTGGTCAGTCTTTTCAACAAAATTATCAGTCCCAAAATCATTATCTTCTATAAATTCCTCTATATCACTTACATCATCAAAAAGTTTCCTCATAGTGATAAGTCGTAGCCTTCATAATTGTTCATTCCTTTTCTCTTCCTTTTCAATGCTTGTCAATATATTTGCTTGCCATCTCACTTTCTTGAGGATACATTTCATTCACGACACAATAAAGTATCAAACAGTTTGTTGTATACATTAATTGTCCCACACTGTGAAATATTTTGTAATGTCATGAACACCACTAGTCACCTACGGTCAAAAACACTGCACAGTCACACATACATCCATAGGAACAGCAGACTGGCAACTGAGGCACACTGAATAGCATCAAACCAGCAGTAGATATGGTGGACAAGAGAAATTGTCCTACAGTAATGTTAGATACAGCAATAACATTACAGTGCACGTAGTCGAAAAGACTGTGGTGTGACTTCCTGAGGATTCCAATTATAAAGAGTTATATTTATCTTCCTGTCACTCAAACCAAATATGGAATTTCTGTGGCTTGGTTCTCAAAGGGCCAATGTCAAAAAACCTGTTTTTGAGCTATGAGCATTTGAAGTTTTGCTTATAGTTTCCCAATTATTTTTTTCAACAACTAACTTTAAATTATACTTTTTTGTGGAAGTCACCTTAATAAACGCTATTTTTTTCTATTTTATTCTTTAAAAATTGCCAGATCTCTAATCTTTATTGGTAATCTAACATTATTGGCAAGGGCTTATTTAATTAAACATTAACTGTTTATTTAGTACTTAACAGAGACATTGGCCCTTTTATCATGTTGCAAGCCAGAATAAAACTTGTTTGTATCAGTTAATATCTCAATTTCGATAAAAAATGACATTGGCCCTTTTAGAACCAAGCCACAGATTTAAGAAACTGCAGTTCATCAGTTAGGCATTTTTAAATTCAGAAAGGAAAAAAAGATTAGATAATGTTTTCTTGAGTTACTAGAACAACAAATAGTTGACAAGAATGAGGTAACTTGTGTGAAGAGCTAATTGTGAGTAGCAACACTGTAAAACAAATTAAAAACTGGTACCTAGGAAACAACCATGATAGTTTCAATCTGCACAAGTCAGTGAGGAGATAACAATCACTATCCAGAAATGAATCACTTTGAAACTAGTTGAGAGTGACAATGAACTACATACTTGTGGACAAGGAAGAGTATAAGAATATGAAATATCTATATTGTAGATCTCTTCAGAGATGACTGCTCAGGATCTGTTGATGTACAAAACAAACTAGAGGTTCTAGAGATTCTCAAGGATGAGCTGGGATAACCTTGGTCCAAGCAAAATCTGGCTAATCTGTCACACCAATCCATATAAATACACCTTCATCGGCCTCCCAAGGAAATCAAATTGTAAATGGCGATTTGAGCGGAGGTGACAGGAATCTTGAAACTTCAAGACAGGATAGAAACAACAAAGCTAAAATGGTATGGGCATATGAGAATGGGAGAAGAGAGAGTGCAAAAGAAAGCTTTTCTCAGAGAAGTTAACAGGAAAGAGACCACGACGAAGACCCCAAAAGAGGTGGACAGATTCAGTGTGGGAGTGCATAGAGAAGAGGGGAGGAAAACCAGAAGATGTACTTAGAAAAGAAGAAGAGTGGTGCAGACACAGGCAGTGATGGAGGTCCTTGATTTGCAACCTGACCAGGGAAGCTGGAAACGGGAAATGAAGATGATGATGATGTAATGAGTAACACTCTGAAAGTGTTTTTGGAAATTCTATACTCATGATTATAGAGAAAAATAGTAGAAAATATGAGTGAAATTCAATTTGGGTTTAGAAACAGACTGATACATTATGTCATTCAATTGAATCACCTTATGTCACTGTTGCTCGCTTAGCACCACCCAGGGGACACGTGCAGAGCAATCAATAGGTACAATCCTGCGGACGTGAGCAACGGTCATCCCCAGAAACAGATTTAATGTCAGGAACACACTGGTGTCTATCCAAGTTTTAGTTCAAAAATATTTTGATCAACTGCAAACCACATACAGGAGACAATTTTGCTCACATTGATGGATAATAATAATAATAATAATAATAATAATAATAATAATAATAATAATAATAATAATAATAATAATAATAATAATAATAATAATAATAATAATAGTTTTATATTATGCCCATTTAAGCCTTTGCTGAGTGTTTACAGTGCACTATGTCTTCTGGTATAGGCTAGAGCAATTTTATTACTTTCATTGACCTGTGTCAGTCTTATCCTTTGTTGTATACAAGGAACTTGATATACAAGACACAACATAAAAGTTTATTACTTGGAAATTTTCATACAGTATGTACACAAAAGGAACGAAACTTCTCTTGATGTTTAATGTGCTGCACACGTTCAGTGATAACATAAATTAGTAGACTGAGGGTCTGAAAACTATTTACATTTATACACATTAATATTTATATGTACATTGAGTTCTATCTGGATAAGATAGGCTGCTCGGATGAATGAATGTCCGTGATAGTTGACGACTATCTGTAGTTGGTAGAATGACAAGTGTAACTTGTAAAAAGTCCGTAGTAGCAGAATGCTAGTTAGGAGTTGTAGAACTTGCGGTAAAGTTCATGAATAGCAGAATGCTTGGATTGAAGTCGGAGAACTTGCAGGGAACTTGTGTTAAAGTTCATGAGTAGCAGAATGCTAGGACAGGATGCACGACGGCGATACGGGAGGCAGAATACATGAGGCAATGTCCTGAGGTGAAACCTCCCGGCCAGAGTTAGTCCAAATATTCAGAACACTTATTTAAGAGGGTACCTCCGTGTCTGACATATGGTGTTGTCTGGTCGTTGGACACTGTGGGAGTGACTGGAGAGGCGGAAACGTCGCTCAATTTATAGCGCTGGCTGACGTCACAGACGATTATGTCAGCGCACTGCAGTCCACCTTGTGGTCTCTCAAAACGTCTATGATGGGCGGGCTGCGGAGCTTGCAGGCAGCGGAGGACACACACAACATCCTTAGCTTTGACAATATGAAAGTGACTGAGGTATGAGCAATGCTAGTAATGCCATTCCTTCTGCAGCCAGTCCCTGTGAATGGTGTGAAAATGTTGCTTGTAGGGTCGGATGATACATGCATTTCAGTGGGCTTAGCAGACTGATATGTTATAGCAACTTCTGGCTCGGTGAGGAAAGCAACGGGAAACTACCCCACTCCTCATTTCCCTAGTACGCCTATCCAGTGATGCCTAGGCCATCGAAGTCGTGCGGCTGAATGGTCAGCGTACTGGCCTTCGGTTCAGAGGGTCCCGGGTTCGATTCCCGGCCAGTTCGGGGATTTTAACCTTCATTGGTTACTACGAGGGGACTGGGTGTATGTGCTGTCCGCAAGATCCCTGCAACTCGCACACCACACATAACACTATCCTCCATCACAATAACATGCAGTTACCGTACCTACATATGGCAAATGCCGCCCACCCTCATTGGAGGGTCTGCTTTACAAGGGCTGCACTCAGCTAGAAATAGCCACACGAAATTAAAAAAAATTACAATCGAACCTCGATATCTCGAACCTCCTTTACTCGAATTTTCAGTATCTCGAAGTAACTTAAATTTCCTGGCCGTTTGTCCTATTCTTCTACATTACCGGTACTCGAAATTCAGTTAAGTTACACGAATTTCTCGAAGCAAACGTTTCCTCCATTGAAGCAAAAAATACTCTGTAACTCTAATTTTGTACGTCATTAATTGTGCAATACGACATTTGTGGTTTGTGAGAACGGTTAACAAGTACCCAAAGAAAAGTTACAGTGACGCTGGGAGCTAATAGAACGGGAACCGGAAAAACAAAAACTTGTAATGATCGGAAAATCGGCGAAGCCTCGCTGTTTCTCGAGAGTGAATTAATTACTGGTCACGTACAAAAGCAATTTCCGAAGTCGCGGATGACAACCTCCGTTTACGAATCTCGGCTGCGTGATATTAACGAGAAGTTTCAACCTGAAGGGAAGAAAGGTTAACAGAAACAAACAGAAGAGACTAACGGAGTTTTTTCAAAAGGTTTTAACGGAGGTATGTTTCTTGTTTTACTACTGTATGCACTGTATCCTGTCTTCTAAAAAGTTACCTACTATAATAAGGGTTATAATTAAAGTGATGCCGTAAAATAGAGTTTGTATATTTTTAAACACTGTTAAAAATAATGTATTCAGTATAAGCCCGTAGATAGGTTACATATGATTCAATTTCGTGCTATACGTGCTCAAAATCTATATTCTCTATATCTCGAAATTTCGATAACTCGAAGTAAAATTTTAGCCGGCCCCGTGGTGTAGTGGTAGCGTGCCTGCCTCTTACCCGGAGGCTCCGGGTTCGATTCCCGGCCAGGTCAGGGATTTTTACCTGGACCTTAGGGCTGGTTCGAGGTCCACTCAGCCTACGTGATTAGAATTGAGGCGCTATTTGGCGGTGAGATGGCGGCCCCGTTCTAGAGAGTCAAGAATAACGGCCGAGAGGATTCGTCGTGCTGACCACACGACACCTCGTAAACTGCAGGCCTTCGGGCTGAGCAGCGGTCGCTTTGTAGTCCAAGGCCCTTCAAGGGCTGTAGTGTCATGGGGTTTGGTTTGGTTTGGTTTGGTTTGGAATAAAATTTAGCTCCCGAGGTGATTCGAGGTATTGAGGTTCCATATTATTATTATTATTATTATTATTATTATTATTATTATTATTATTATTATTGTTGTTGTTGTTGTTGTTGTTGTTGTTGTAAACAAGATAAGGTTTACAAGAACACAACTTATTTATTTGCTTCACACAGAATTCTACAGTATGTGCAGGAATAAAACATAAAATTGTCTTGAAGCAAAGTAGATGATTAATCTTGAGAGAGTTTCTGTTTCTATACACTATGTACACTCTGAATGTATTTACACTCACTGCTATCTTGAAAAGATAGTTCTTGGGAAAGATATAGTTCGTGATAGTTGAAAACTATCATTTGCACTAGCATAGATTAGCTAAGAGAGTTCCTTCTAACTTGAAGTGTCTGAGTTCATAAGCTTGTACTAAATGAAAGCTATGTTCACAATTAGAGAATCTAATGTGTGTGTCGGAGCTTGAGTGAGCTTGGGGATGTGTGGCATACAACATCGGGGCTCAACATGGAGGAAGGAACGGGAAAGTGGAGTAGTGACCTGAGGTGAAACCTCATACTATCAGAATTCCGTCCACCTGGTCGAGACACGTTTTTAAGAGGAGTAGCCTCCGTGTTCGACGTTCAGTGTAGGACACTGGGGAGAATCCTGATGAGTGATTTTTTTTTTTTTTTTTTTTTTTTTTTACTTCGGGGGGGCCCCCGAAGCCCGCTCCCCCCGCGTGACCAACGACTCAATCTACATGGCCTCCGACATGCTATTATTTCTAAGAAGAAAGAGATAGCAGGGAAGAGTGGGAAGTGATACAAGGAGTATCTGCCGGTTTCCGAGTCAGACTCGCTACCACGGCAAAGTTTGTATTGGTTGGATAGTGTTAAGGTATGGTATTGAAGGGTCAGGGAAAAACCACATAGGCAGAAAGAAGAAAGAGCCTACATGTAAAACCTGACATCTTGTGATAGCACATGCAAGGATGTGGGCTGGAAAAAGACCAGAGGTTATGTTAGTTAGGAATAGGTAACATGCACAAAAACATAAACCAATTCCTCGCCATTCCATCGCCTGGGGATCAGTCCGTCTGGGCACTGCTGGGACTAGCGCGGTCCTTGCCGGCTGCGGAGCCATGCGTCAAGTACCACTAGGGCCTGTCGCACGACTCCACCTCCTTGGGGTACCTCGTACCCAGTCTCCGATCCCGGAGAAGGAGGCCAAGCCCGCCGAGGCGGGGGCCTCCTGGAATGGGGTGGGTCATGGCGCCGGGCCTCCCTCCTCTCTGCCCGCGCCATGGCCCTGTAGACTGGACAACTGCGGTGGGAGGCCGGGTGGCCCCCCGCGCAATTGGCGCACACCGGCGCCTCCTTAAGTGTTGCGCAGGCCGTGTAGTGGTGATCACCACCACAGCGGTTGCACTTCACTTGGAGTCCACAGCTAACTTGCCGGTGGCCCCACCTCAGACAGCGGAAACACTGCAAGAGCTGCTGAGGGGGACGTTTGACTCTCACCTGACTGCCGCTACCCGCTGAGGTCCTCTCCTGATTGGCTCCTCGGTTGACTGCTGTCCTGGGAGCAGTCCTGGGTTGCGGCTTGGCGGTCCTCTCCTGGTGAGCCAGCGACGCCTTCTGCTTCCTGGTGCGGCGTCGTCTTCTTCTTCTTCTTCCCGGGGGTTGCTTCTCGGCGGGGGAAGAGGCCTCGTCCTGGTGGCCCTCCTCCCGGCCTGGTGACCCCAGGGTAGCTGGTGGTTCCGCTGCGTCGCCGTCTTCTTCCTTCTCCTGGCTGGCGGCGGCGGCGTCGGTCGCTGCTAACGCTTGACTGCGTTCCCTGTCCTGTGGGGCGCACATCGAGGTCTGCAGCTCGACAGACGTGCTGTCAGGCTGGGCCTGGACAGCAACCTCAGAACGCCAGGGGGCGTCCTCGTCCACAGAAGTCGCACAGTCGCGACGCCAGGGGGCGTCATGCCCCACCTCCGTGGTGGCGTCGCTGGTCGCCGGCTGGGTGGCCAGGACTAGGTCGGTATTAACCGCCCTATTCCTTAGCCTCCTCGGCGTCTCCCTGGTCTCCGTCGCGGCCCTGACTGCGCCGGTGTTCATCCCTGGCACTCCGTCCCTCCCTGGTAGACGGATGACCTGGAACAGAGAAGAAAGCTCCCTCTCTGCGTCGCGCATCCGCTCCTGGTCGTGATGCCTGATGATGAGGCCTCCTGGTAGGAAGCTCTCGACGGCCATGGTTGTCGAGATGATCCTGCCTCCTCGGCGAGGGCGCCGCATTCTGTCCAGGACGAGGCCCCGTTCAGAAGTTACAGGGCGCCCCGGCCTGTAGTACACGAGCAGCGCTTCGTGCGCCGGGTCGGTGTAGCCTTCGGAGAAGAAGAAGCCGTTAGGGGGGTCACACCCGTCCCTGTAAGGCTCCGTCTCCACCTCGATCTCCGGGCCGTCCTGTGGCAGCTCCGGCTCGGGTGCCGGGGTCTCCGGCACAGGTTCCATCGTCTGCGGCTCCGTGTTGCTCTCCGGTGTCGGTGTCATGCCGGTGAAGAGATCTCGGAGCAAGTGCCCGATCGCCACCGCCCGTTCCTGGGTCGTCATCGTATCCGCCTGGTTGTCCATCCTGGTCCTCCTGTAACAAACTCTGAAAGAGAACGAGCGAGCACTGAGAAGTGCTCAGCTCAGACAATGCTCTTTCGAAGATGTACTAACAAGTACAGCTGCCTGACTAGTACTGCTGATGAGTGACAGACAGGGAGCTCCTTATATACTGCACACGACGTAACAGACACGCGCACTGAAGACTGCGCGTCGAGTCTTGAATGATCCACGCTTGCGTGCGTGCGGCTGGCTGGCGCGGAGCGAAGAGAGCGGAGGGCATACAACACCCTCCCCTCCTAAATACGCCGATACGGCGTGAAGCGGCGGCGGCGCTGGCGGTGGCTACGATGCTGGGCAGGAGCTCCTGACGTCTCTGTTGTATTGTCTGGAGCTGTGACTGGGCGGAGTGGCGCTGCATCGTCCTGAAAGGAACCCATGGTTATTAAATGGTCTAAAGCTCGTTCAGCAATAGATTTATCTGGCTTAACATGAGAATCAATAGCCGGATATGGACGGTAGCGCAGGCGTATCTGGTCCTGGTGGCGGCAAATGCATTTCTCAGCAGTCTGAATCTCGTAGAGACGATGGCCCAAAGATCTGCAGATGACACCAGGTAACCAGAGCGGGTTTGACTTGAATGTCCTTACCCTGTCGTTGACGGTGAACTTTGTTGGCGAGGTCTTAGGCTGGGCCGGAAGAGGCTGCAACAGAGAAAGTAAAGTTCTGTGAGGTCGTCCATGGAGCTTTTGTGCGGGAGTGACATTATCAGCGCCGGGCAGAGTTCTGTAGTTGCTTAAGAGTTGTAACAATGCTTGGTCTTTAGTTAAGCCTGAAGAGACAGCTTTTTTCATACTTTTCTTAAAAGTTTGTACAAAGCGTTCAGTTTCACCATTAGATTGAGGGTGAAAAGGCGGTGCTAGGATATGGCGAATGCCATTTTATGTGCAGAAGTTCTTAAAAGCAGTAGCTGTAAATTGCGGTCCATTGTCAGAAATTAGGACTTGAGGTAAGCCTTCAGTTGTAAATATTTTCTGAAGAGCACGAATGGTAGCTTCTGTAGTAGTAGTCGAATGCATATCCACTACATAGGGAAAGTTCGATAGAGAATGTATGATGATAAGCCACATGGAATTGAGGAAATGACCTGCGAAATCGATATGAACTCGTTCCCATGGAGAAGTAGCAGGAGGCCATGAAGCTAGATCAGAAGACGGGGCGTTCTGATTAATTTGACATTGTTCACAATGGTGGATGAGTTTTTCGATGGCGGCATCAATACCAGGCCAGTAGCAGTGTTGACGTGCCAGTTGCTTAGTGCGGGATATACCCCAATTACTTTGGTGTAACAAGTCGAGAACTTGTGTCTGTAGACTAGGTGGGATAACCACTCGGAAGGTGGTGCCGGTTTCGAGGAGTATAACTCCGGCACGAGTCGTAAGACGATGCTGAATACGATGATAAGGCGCAAGGTGGGCAGGAAGTTTGTTCTGAAGGGGCCAACCATTGCGGATGTAAGTACGTACCGTAGCAAGTGTACTGTCCTTATCCGTAGCTTTAGCAATGCAGGTAACGTCAATAGGAAAGGTGGATACGGTGTCTTCGAGTTCTATGTCTAACTGAAGACATTCGGATTCTTGAGAATGGAAGGCGGTATCAGGACCGACTGGTAAGCGAAAGAGGGCATCAGCATTACAATGCTGGGATGTGGCACGATAGGCGATCTGATAGGAATAATCAGAAAGGAACATGGGCCATCTTTGAAGCTTTCTGAGGGAATGCTCAGGGATCTTATTACCAGGATGGAATAAGTGTACTAGAGGCTTGTGATCAATAATGATCAGGAAACGGTTGCCATAGAGATATTCATTGAAACGGCGAATACCAAAGATGATTGCTAAAGCTTCTTTTTCTATCTGGGAGTACCGACGATGGTGCTCATTAAGTGTTTTCGAAGCAAAGGCGATGGGGTGTTCTTGTCCGTGACGATCCTTCTGGGAGAGAACGGCGCCGACGCCGTAATCTGATGCGTCAGTAGCTAGCGTGATGAGCTTGCCAGGCTGAAAATGAGTGAGTTTAACAGTTTGAACAAGGGCTTTGTTGATCGTTTGCCAGGCCTGTTGGCATTGCGGAGACCACTGAAATTGAACACCTTTTTTGCGTAAGGCGTTTAATGGAGCTGCAACTGAAGCGAAGCGGGGAATGAACTTGTTATAGTAGTTCGCTTTGCCTAGGAAGGATTGGACCTGCTTGATGTTCTGTGGTACAGGCATGTTTACAATCGCCGAGACATTCCGTTCACTAGGTTGAATGCCGTTTTTATCGAGGATGTGTCCCAGGTAGTGAACTTGCGGCTGAAAGAAAGTGCATTTAGCGAGATTCGCTCGTAGGCCATTGTCTTTCAACTTCATGAGAAGGAGGCGCAGATTATGGAGATGTTCTTGATGATCTGCGCCGGTCACAATGATATCATCAAGGTAGTTAGCACAGCCGAGAATGGAGGCGGTAAGTTGAGCTAAATAGCGCTGAAAAATAGCATCTGAGGAAGAGACGCCGAGCGGGAGACGCTGGAGCTGGAGCAGTCCGATAGGAGTGTTGAGTGTGACAATTGCTTGGATTCTTCGTCTAAAAGTAGCTGTAGATAGGCTTCTTTAAGATCCACTCTAGAGAAGAATTGTCCACCAGCTAGACGACGGAATAAGTCCTCTGGACGGGGAATTGGAAATATATCTGTGTCGATTTGTGCGTTGATCGTAGATCGGAAATCACCACAAAGTCGTACATTGCCATCAGGTTTCTTGATTACAACTAGTGGAGTGGCCCGTTGACTGGAAGTGACTGGTACCACTATTCCAGCTTCTACCCATCTTTCTAACTCCTTAGTGCCCTGGTCTTGAAGTGCCAGGGGTACTGGACGTGCTTTGAAAAAGCGCGGCTTAGCTCGTGATTTCAGCTGTATGTGAGCTGTATAGTTTTTGGCCGTTCCGAGCGTAGAGTCGAAGACTTCAGGAAACTGCTCGAGGAGAGCCGTAATATCAGAAGTAGGTTGCAACGTAGATACTACGTTGATGTTGTCATGAATCTGGAAGCCGAATAAATTAAAGAGATCCATGCCCTTAATGTTCGATGCGGTGTAGTTTTTGACTACGAGTAGTGGAATGACCTTCCGAACTCCTTTATAACTGGCTGGAAGCGTGATTTGGCCTTTAATGTCAATCTTCCGTTTGTTAAATGTAACAAGCTGGATGTCAGCTGGAGAGCATGAAGGTGAACCTAAGTCGTGATATGTAGCCAGGTTAATGATAGAGACAGGTGATCCAGTGTCTAACTGAAAATCGACAGAGCGATCAGAGAATGATAGAGGAACGATGATCTTGTGAGAATTCTTGGTGGGAAGAATAAGATTTATCTGATCAACTTCCATGTCCTGTCGGGGCTGTATATGCTTTGGGCGCGCTGCAGGAGTCTTAGCAGGGCGGAGCGAACTCTGACATACAGTCTTGATGTGTCCTACTTTATTACATCGTTCACAAGTGGCTTTGAAAAAACGACAGGCACGACGTTCATGATGTTTGAAACATCCTCTGCAGGAAGGCAGAAGTTGCGACTTGCTCTTAGAAGTGGGCTTTCTTGGAGAAGAACGAGAGGGAACCGGGCGAGAATGCTTGGCAGAGAGCGACTTGGCTGCGCGGTTCAAGGTAGCAGAGGACTGGCGGGCTGGAGTAGAGACTTGAGCGACTTCGTGTTCAGAAGCTATTTCTGCCGCAGTCTTGGTAGTAAGTTCGTATACCGTAGCAATACGCTGGACGTCTTCTAAAGAAGGGTTACTCTTCTTGACAGCGTCAAAACGAACTTTGTCCTCAGGAGTATGCAGAATGACCATATCCCGAATGAGGGAATCGGTATAGGGCGTACCACAACCGTCCTTGGAACATATAAACTGGCAGGGTTTAGCTAGACCTCGCAATTCCGCTATCCATTCAGCATGAGTCTGATGCAGTTGCTTCCTGCTCTGAAAAAATTTGTAGCGAGCGGCCACTATGTGCGGGGCTTTAGCATAGTGTTCAGTGATACGCGCCAAGAGCTGTGCGAATGGCACTTCAGAGAGTTGCTCCTCTGGACTTAATTTTTGTAGTAATTCGCACGTAGCATTGCCAACCGAACTGAGAAATAGTGCACGTTGGCGCTTGTCATCCGTGACGGAATGGCATATGAAATGTTGCTGTTGGCGGGCGAAATAGACTGACCATTCTTCCTTAGCCGGATCAAAAGCAGAGAACGGAGGAATTGCTGAGGGCTGTGTAGAAACAGAAAGAGTTTGCATAGCTGTGAGCAATGCCGCTTGTTGTTGCTGCATGAATTGCTGTTGTTGCTGCTGTAGAGCTTGCAATACGGCAGCTAGCTGCTCGGCTGTAGCCATGTTGAGATGCGTGAGAGAAAAGAACTTGTCTAGCAGCGTGTACTGAGCTGGCTGTAGGCGAGACCTTCACCGGAACAGCTGGGAGTGTGAGAGAGCAAGCAAGCTGAAGCGTGCCGAACAGGTGCTGCGAGCGAGAGAGAGCCTTGGAATGTCGGCTGACTGTCCGCAGTTCGACGGAGGCTAATAGTTGCACTGTAGAAAAGGCTAACTGCTGGTAGAGGCCGTACAGGTTGCAATGTGGAGTGGTGATAGTTACGGAGTATAGTGTCACTGTGCCAATGAGTGGACGATATCCTGTAAGAGTTCGTTGCCCTGTCGCGAATGAGTTGACGGCAGAATGTAACCAGTTTTGTACCTCGTTTCGAATGAGTGGGCGACACACTGATCACTGTTTGACTTCGTCGCCAATGTGTTGGTGGCAGATGGCACGTAGTTTTTTTACCTCGTCGCCAATGAGTTGTATTGTAAACAAGATAAGGTTTACAAGAACACAACTTACTTATTTGCTTCACACAGAATTCTACAGTATGTGCAGGAATAAAACATAAAATTGTCTTGAAGCAAAGTAGATGATTAATCTTGAGAGAGTTTCTGTTTCTATACACTATGTACACTCTGAATGTATTTACACTCACTGCTATCTTGAAAAGATAGTTCTTGGGAAAGATATAGTTCGTGATAGTTGAAAACTATCATTTGCACTAGCATAGATTAGCTAAGAGAGTTCCTTCTAACTTGAAGTGTCTGAGTTCATAAGCTTGTACTAAATGAAAGCTATGTTCACAATTAGAGAATCTAATGTGTGTGTCGGAGCTTGAGTGAGCTTGGGGATGTGTGGCATACAACATCGGGGCTCAACATGGAGGAAGGAACGGGAAAGTGGAGTAGTGACCTGAGGTGAAACCTCATACTACCAGAATTCCGTCCACCTGGTCGAGACACATTTTTAAGAGGAGTAGCCTCCGTGTTCGACGTTCAGTGTATTCTGGAGCAGGACACTGGGGAGAATCCTGATGAGTGACAGACAGGGAGCTCCTTATATACTGCACACGACGTAACAGACACGCGCACTGAAGACTGCGCGTCGAGTCTCGAATGATCCACGCTTGCGTGCGTGCGGCTGGCTGGCGCTGAGCGAAGAGAGCGGAGGACATACAACAACAATTATTATTATTATTATTATTATTATTATTATTATTATTATTATTCGGAGGATTCTGTGGAACGCAGAGGTGAAAGAAGGTGCGGATATAAATGGGTGGATATAAAACAATCAGAGATTAATTTAAAACTTTAAAATTAGAGCTATAGTTCCTTCTCCTTTTTTTGTTGTTGTTTCATTTTCAGATGTTAAATTTTAACCATACACTTCGCTAAGCGAAAAACAAGAATTCAGGAACAACAATGAGATATAGAAGTATATAATAAATGACAAGAGCACCTTTGCTCCAGGAAATTATCTAGGAGACTGCTCTCCAAACATTCCAGCCTTCCAAAGGCACCATTCAACCTTTATATGAACAGGAAGAGCGTTATTGCTCTATTAATTTACACTTAGGAATCTATTTTCAAAAAATTTCCAGGCCTATCAAAGGCACAACCTACATTTTACAAAATCAAACAGTATTCACTGTCTAAAACGTTCAAAAGTCTCATATCTTTACCATGAAAGGAATGGCATAGAGTTGAACAGGGGTAGCGAGTACCCATTCTACAAGGCCTTCGGTAAAAACAAAAGGTTAAATTGCTGGCCCAAAAAAGCAAAATGGAAAGCAGGCGAACCCTTGCACTTCTAGAAATCTACATTACATGCATAAAACGCTATTTGGGCTTATGGCCCGACGTTACAGGGGCTAGACCTATACTACTGAGGTGACTAGATGGAGAAAAATATTTAATTTACAGAAATTACAAGATAGATTTTAAAGGTTAGAAAATCATAGTCACCTCAAGAGGGAACATGAGAGGTTACCTCACTCTCTATTACCTAATTTCGGTTAATTTATTTCGGCTTGTTTGGAATTTACATTTAAGTTCGAAACTTACATTTTAGAAAATAGAGTAACATTACTAAAAATTTGAAACCTTCCCTCGAGCTAGCTCTCAAAGAGTATCACATAATTAAGCTTGAACTGCCATTACCTTGAGTTGTTGATGTCTCGAAGATGGACGAGACATCCCCACCTCCTTTATAAACACAGACTGTATACTGGAGCGATGAATAAAACAACCTGGTCCGAAAATGTGCCAGCTTTTATAGCCGAGGGGAAAGTTCCAGAAAACTCTGGACTAAGGCCCTGACACACCCCCAATTCTCATTGGATAATCAAATAAATACCAGAAGAAGAAATGTATAACATTTTTTTTCATTGGCCAACATCTTGAGTTGGCGGGAAGGGATAAAAGGTTGATAACTTTTGAAAATCAAAACAAACACTAAACATTCCAGTTTAGGAAACAAAATTTCTCCAGAATTTTCATAGTCCATCTTCACATCAGATGGCACAACATAAGTTTACAGTAGCGACATCTGTTGAGAAATGTTCAAACTTCTTGCGCTAGTTGTTGCAAGTTTTATATTACAGATAGCATTCTCCAAGGCGCTTAGTTTAAATGTGCGGGGCGGGTGTACCTCCGGTACAATTATTATTATTAATTTCTGTTATTATTATTATTTCTGGTCGCAGATGTTATTTTGAATAATAGATAATTACTGTTTAATAAGATTTATAAGTCTTTAAGGGTATGTGTGATTCATGTTTTTAACCTTTCCTCTCATATTAGCGTGTTTTTGTCATGTTTAGCTGAAACTAATCGAACTCCTCCTGATTTTGCAGAAGGGGAATCGGAGTTGGTTTCAGGATTTAGTTAATAATATGTAATAAGTTACATTGTTTTATGCCCAGTTCCTTGGTAGAATGCCTGGCATAACTGCCTTCGGTACAGAGGATCCTGTGTTCGATATCCAGCTGGGCTGGGGATTTTAGCCGCGTTTGGTTAATTCCTGTAGCTCGAGGCGTGGGTATTTGTGATCGTCATGATACACATCTTCATTTACATACAATACATTACACTACAAACCACCACAGGAAAACGAAGTAGTAAGTACATTCCTCCAGGGTTGCCACGAGAAGAGCATCCGGCTGCGAAACTAGGCTTAATGCGCATTAGTGCCGGTCCCAGATAATTAGAATAAAAACCCACGAAAAGTGGAAATCATATATGGTATTGTTTTATGTTTCAATTAAAAAGGAGGAGTTCAAAGTGTTCAGGGGTGGGGAGAGGGGTTTAAGCCCGGTATCCCCTCCCCCTTCTTCCACTTTGCGTACACCAGTGGCTTCAAGTCAGTCCGTGGTGCTTGTTTCCATTTAGGACCAGAGAGGTTAACATTTCTGTTTCTAGGAAGAAAGGTTATATCACCGAGTGAGTCGTACGGTTATGGGTGCGCAACTGTGAGCTTGCATTCGAGAGATAGTGGGTTCGAACCCCATTATCGGCAGTCCTGAAGATGGTTTTCCGTGGTTTCCCATTTTTGCACCAGGCAAATGCATGGGCTGTATCTTGATGAAGGCTACGGCCGCTTCCTCCTTCCCACTCCTGGCCCATCATCGCCATAAAACCTGTCTGTATCGGTGCCAATTGTAAAGGTTGTAAGCGTATTACTTGCGTCTTTTCGAAAGTGTGCAGCTTTCACGTAACTTTTATACCTTCGTCTCAACAGTTGATCTCGCTATTGCATAAAAAATACGTGGAGAAGCTTTTCTGTGACTTCTGAAACAAGCCGTTTTACAGATTTATTGAGAACTACTCATTATTTATGGTAAACCTGGTGGAGAGCTGCATTCCCTGACTCGGTAGGTAAGCATTACCCACTGAAGGTAGGGCTTATTTACTTCAAGTTAATGAGTGCAGTTATTTTCCAAATAACGAGCGACTCGGTGATTTAACACAAACACCCAGACATTCTTTTTAAGTTCCATGCATAATACGTTCTGAAGATTATCGCTCAAATCCTTTTTAAAGCATAGAGTGCCCATTTCGAACAGTCACAGATGTAGGCCTAATTTATATTCAACATTCACCCAGTTTACATCCGTTTCACTGCTCTGATTTCTCACCTGCCCGCGAGGAGGTTAGAGTAAATACATACATAGCTTAATTAATTAATTCATTATACGTTCCTAATGAAAGACGGGATAAAATGGGTTGAGCCAGGTGGCTAGGATTTGACTTAATGGCGTCAAAACAACTTTCAGGGAAACCAAGAGATCTATGCATATTGGAGAGCTCAGTATGTTCTTTTGAGGTCACTATTAACGGTAATAATAATAATAATAATAATAATAATAATAATAATAATAATAATAATAATAATAATAATAATAATAATAATAATAATAATAATAATAATAACTCCGCCATTGCCGATCGCAAGCCCGGGGCCTCATATTGCAAGTGATGAGGAAGGAGGAGCGGGAAGAGTATCAACCTCGTAAAGAAAACCAGGGTCCATCTGGCTCCGGATGTTAGCAGCCTATTATAGGGCGCCTACCTAGGGTTACTAGGCGAAACTGATCAACGGTCTCAGCGGCGGAAGAGGAATCTATTTCCCAACGGCACAGAGAGCGGAACAACCTAAGGGAGCACACCCGGAAAAGAAAAGCAACTTAAAACCCAGGCGCGACTGTTCCCGAATCGGGCGGCTTCCTGGTCAGCGTCGGATTTCATGTTAGGGACGGCTGTTCTAAAACTCCAGGTCTCACCAACTTGGTTTTACCTTTGGATGGGGTTCTACCCTATCCCCCAAACCTGAAACCACGCAACTACCATGATGGCAAAACGTACGGAATCTAGTACCCCAGTCGGTTTAATCTGGGGCCAGAGTTCTGGTTCAAGTAGGACAAAGGATTCTGGGGGCCCTACATCATCATGTTTGAATCAGTCGGAGGATCCATCACCCCGCAAACTCAGAATAAAAAGAAGCATTTCCTTGGCACACTCAATGTGAACAACCTTTTGAAAGTTGGTAAACAAAAGGAACTGATCAAAGTACTCGATGAATATAAGATCAAAGTTCTAGCGGTCCAAGAAACAAGATTTATTTCAGATGAAGTGTCGGCTATTGGAAACAACATAATACTGAAAGGACGGCCAGCTATCAAAGCTAAGAAGTCAGAGAAAACCAAGAATCCAGTGTTAATACTCGGGACAGACTTATTTATTCACAACTCTCTAACAGAATCTGTAGTAGACTTCAGATCTCCATCTCCCAGACTGTCTGTACTAACTCTCAAAAGTGGAAACAAATTGTACCGTACTACATCTTCAATGCTCATGCTCCAATTAATGAAGATAATATAAATAATCCAGAGAAAGCAGAAGAATTTTGGTCACAACTTGAATAAGAACTGTTCAGAACCTCACAAAAACACGTTAAGATCTTGATGGGCGATTTTAATGCTCAGATTGGAAAAGAGAGAAAATTTCGAACCATCGTTGGAACATACACGGCTTACAAAAGGACAAACAGAAATGGTGAAAGACTGATAGATGTTTGTGAATCATTTGGCATGAAAATAATGTCCACACAGTACAAGAGAGCTCCCAAGCGGATGATGACATGACGATCACCTAACTCCATGTTAGGAGAATTCCAAATTGGCCATGTAGCGACCACCAGCCCGAAGGAAATAATAAATGTCAGATTGTAGTAAGGTACTAATTTTGATTCCGACCACTATTTAACAAGGATAAAAGTGAAGCCCACACCTTGTAACCGTAGAAAGAAACCCCTCAGAAGACAGAAGTACAGAATTGAAGAACTCAAAGTCAGCGAAGAAATAGTAGTGAAGTATCAGAAAGATCTCGACACGTTGGAGTCCTATGAGTGGGACAAAATGGCTCGAAAAATTCCGGAAGCAGCGAAACAAACAATTTTTCTAGCTAAGAAGAAGAAACGTCCATGCTGGAATGATGAGTGTAGACGATTAGAAGCTTGGAACAAGTGGAATTCCAACTAACAGAATTTCGAAGAATTTAAGATCCAAAAGAAAAGGACAGCAAAGGTATTCAAGAATGCCAAAAGAAGGTTCGAAAGAGACCGGCTAAATAATAATAATAATAATAATAATAATAATAATAATAATAATAATAATAATAATAATAATAATAATAATAATAATAATTGTACCGGGCGGTACACCTCCACGCCGCTAATTCAAACTTCGCGCCAGTTGAAAATCCTCTGCTGGAGGAAGTCCGAACTTTATCTAATGTATTAATTTTCAAGTTACCCAGAAGATGTCACTACTTGGAAATTTTGAAGTTTCTGAACTGGGTCGTTTTCGACGTATTTTTGTTTTGCTTGTAGTAAGAAGTATTGAACTTTCTCTTCTAGAGGACACTACTGAAGAACTACAATAGTGCACCCTAGTGCAAGGTGAAAGAACTGTTTTTTGGAGAAATTTTTATTTCAAAAGTTTGTTTCTTGTTAAATTTCTTTCTGGTATTGTTTAAGTTGGCTGTATTCCCCTTTCTTTCCCCTTGTTTTGAATTTAGCCAATCCCGAATTTCTTTAATTAATTTACGACCAATAAGGGGTTTCTTCTTCAAATTGGATATGCTGCTTAACCCTAACCAATAAATGATTGTGGGCGGGTGTTTTCTTTCCTGAAACGCCTCGAACTTTCCGCGAGAGTATATAAACTGCTGATTTTTGGGTCTCTGCGCCACTTCTCTACCATCTTTCAGTGTGTAAAGTACATAGCAGGGGGCGGGAAGTGCCTCTTTCTTCGGACAGCAGTTCAACAACCAGGTAATGGCCGTATAATAACTTCTTTTCTTGCTAGCTCAGCAGTTTAACTCTCGGGGCGGGTCCGAAGCTTTTTCACCATGTAACCTTTCCCTAAAATGTAAAGACTCTTAGTATCTATTCTCTTTTAAGCTACGTATTGGGATAGAGAGTGCTTAACCCTCTCGAGCTCCCACTCATATTGTTTTGAGGTGAACTTATTTCTCACAACCGATTCTTCCTTAATGTAATGTAAATTGTTCTTTTCTAAAGTCACCTCCGTAGTATGGGATTAGCCATTGCATTAGCGGCCTAGAGCCAGATTAGGTTTTAAACAAAATGTATTAGGAATGCAGATCGCCTCCTCTCAAATTGTTATTTTAGAGGTCATGTAATTAACCTTTTTCTCACTTAATAGGCCTCAGTAGGTTGGGTATTTTACCCCTGTGTTTACGTCCTTAGAGGACAGCTTGAAGGTCGAGTTAGGTGTGGCCTTTTGATAGGCTTAAAACTTTGAGAGCGGATCGCTCTTTTGAAATTTGTTTCTGCGTGCCTCTAGGAGGTCTTACTGTGTAATTTGGAGCAAGTGCTCCTGGGCATGATTGGGGTTTTCTGCCCCTTTGTTAAACCTTATGTACATGTAAGCTTGGGCTAACTGCTCAAGAATTGTGAGTTCGGGGCTCGAAGCCCAAAGCCTGTAAATACTGTTGTTGCTCTTTCGTTGCCTTGCTACTCTGTACCTTCCATGCTTGTTATTTCTTGATTTTGAAAAGAGAATATAACCTTGTTAAATTTTACATTAACTTTAATTTCGTAGTTTGAGACCCGTTCACCCCCGCACCTTCTTTCACCTCTACCTACCACAAAAATACGGTAACAATAATAATAATCGTATGGCCTCAGCTACCGTGTGCAGACATTTCAATTTGACGCCATCTGGCCGTCTTCTCGTCATTTTCGACGTTCCGTTTTACTCTAGGCCCCCACTAGATGGCAGACCGAGTAAACCGAAACTCTCTTGGGCGTCTATGGCTGAGATGTTAATGAATTTTGTCGGGTAAACACCAAATGTGTCACCAGAGATCTTTTACATGCCGACATCGTACACCATGGAGTGTCGAATGGACTTTATTCCGCCCTTCAAAAATCCGACTACCTCTGCCGGGTTTGAACCCGCTATCTTGGGATCTGCAGGCCGACACTCTACCGCTGATCCACAGAGGCAGATAGAGACCAGCTGAAAGAGATAGAATAGAATTTCAAGAAAAACAACACCAGGAACATCTATCAGACGTTTAAGACAAAACTTCGAGGTTACTCGTCACCCAACACTTGTTTCAAAAATGATCAAGGTAAGCTGATTATGAGCAACAAACAGAACTGTGAACACTTGGCTAAATATTCAAAGGACTGCTCAACTGTGATCCACCTCAAGAAAAACTGACGTTCCAGAAACCAGAAAGCACACTTCATGAATCAACCCCGCCAGGTAAGACCAGGTAAGAACGAATTAAAGGAAACAATCAAGAGCTTGAAAAATAACAAAGCATCTGGCAAGGATTCAGTTGTTGTTGGACTTCTGAAATATGCAGGGGATAACTTCCTGGAACAACTTGAAACACTCTTTCAACAGATCTGGTCCACAGGAGAGATCCCAGAAGAATGGAGGGAGGCTATCATCCACCCCCTGCACAATAAAGAGACAAAACGAATGTCAATAACTATAGAGGGATGTCACTTTTGCCAGTAGCCTACAAGATACTTTCTATAGCACTCAAGCGTAGGATAGAAGAACATATAGATAAACAATTAGGAGAATAACAAGCTGGCTTTCGAAAGGGGTGGTCATGTGCAGAACAGATTTTTACCATCAAGACCGTAATCAAAACTAAGACATTCGCAGCAGATAAGAAAGTGATAATGACATTCGTGGACTTCAAAAAAGCATACGACTCCATAGACCGGGACACACTAATGGCAGTGCTTAAGGAATTTGGAGTAGACAATAAGACAACAACCCTGATTCATCAAACACTAAAAACAAACGATCACAGGCAAAATGTTTAAGAGAACTGTCAGAGCCCTTTGAAATCAAAACAGGTTTGAGACAAGGAGATGCCCTCTCTCCAATTTTGTTCAGCTGTGTTTTAGAGAAAGTTATCAGGGAATGGCGAAAAGAAATGAACAAGTTCAACTTTCCAAATGGAATTAGATTCGGTCACAAGAGAACTGGGCTTAGATTTGAATGCCTCGCATTTGCAGATGATATAGTCTTTTTTGCAGAGAATTTGGAAATTGCAGCTAAGCAGATTGAAGTTCTCAAGGAAACAGCAGACAAAACAGGATTGCAAATATCTTTTGAAAAGACGGAGTACATAAACATAAATACCACTGACCCAACCTGGACAATGAGGACCAAGTACGGTGACATCAAAAGAGCTACAAAATTCAAGTACCTAGGAGACATTTTGACTCCAAACATGAATGAAAAAGCAGCAATTCAAGAAAGTGCAAGAAAGATAGAAACTGCATTTAGATTATGTCAAAACACTTACAAATCTAAGTCACTCCCCTACCAGACCAAATTCAAGCACCAGAGCACGATAGTTAAACCTGGAAACGCAGCTGAGACAATAGCCACGAAAGGACTCTGAGATTTGGAAAAAAAGGAAAGGAGGTTCATTAGAAAGATTCTTGGACCCAGAAAATTATCAGACAAGTTTACGTTTCGCACGGGACCAAACCAAGAACTATACCAACAATTTGAAAACATCACCCCCACAATGAGAAAGAGGAGATTGACGTTCTATGGACATATTAAATGGACGGGATCAGAGAGACTCGCCAACAGGATCCTCGCCTACCAGGAGAACAGGAAGACACAAGTCTCATGGGTAAAAGAAGCCCACCGAGATTTAGGAAAATGTTGGATCACGGCAGAAGATATAACAAACAGAAAAATCTTCAGGCAGAGAGTTACGGAGTTGCAGGACCTAGCTGATGAGAAAACAAGGAAGAATAGAGTATTCTCGGCAGAAGAACGAGCACGAGCGAGCCAACAGATGAAGGAATACTGGCGAAAGAGGAAGGAGAAAGAACTTGAGAAAGCAATGGATGTTGCGTAATCGCAGCCCATAGATGGCTGAAACGAATATAATAATAATAATAATAATAATAATAATAATAATAATAATAATAATAATAATAATAATAATAATAATAATAATAATAATAATAATAATCGTGTCCGCCTCTGTGGTGTAGTGGTTAGCGTGATTAGCTGCCACCCCCGGAGGTCCTGGTTCGATTCCCGGCTCTGCCACGAAATTTGAAAAGTGGTACGAGGGCTGGAACGGGGTCCACTTAGCCTCGGGAGGTCAACTGAGTAGAGGTGGGTTCGATTCCCACCTCAGCCATCCTAGAAGTGGTTATCCGTGGTTTCCCACTTCTCCTCCAGACAAATGCCGGGATGGTACCTAACTGAAGGCCACGGCCGCTTCCTTCCCTCTTCCTTGCCTGTCCCATCCAATCTTCCCATCCCACCGCAAGGCCCCTGTTCAGTATAGCAGGTGAGGCCGCCTGGGCGAGGTACTGGTCATTCTCCCCAGTTGTATCCCCCGACCCAAAGTCTGAAGCTCCAGGACACTGCCCTTGAGGCGGTAGAGGTGGGATCCCACGCTTAGTCCGTGGGAAAAACCGACCCTGGAGGGTAAACAGATGATGATGATGATGATGATGATAATCGTATGGACTCAGCTACCGTGTACGGACATTTCAATTTGACGCCATCTTGCTCATCAATTTCGATGTTCCGTTTTACTCTAGGTTTGCTAGATGGCAGACAGAGTAAACCGAACTCTTTTGGGCGTCTATGGCTGAGTTTGAGTGTTAATGAATTTTGTCGGGTAAACACCAAATGTGTCACCAGAGATCTTTTACATGCCGACATCGTACAACATGGAGTGTCGAATGGACTTTTTACGCCCTTCAAAATCCGACTGCCTCTGCCGGGTTTGAACCCGCTATCTTGGGATCCGAAGGCCAACACTCTACTACTGATCCACAGAGACAGCCTACTGATAGCGGCAGCCAATGTAAAGGAGACTAGAGGAGCTGGAGATAAGGTTAAACTAGTTGCAAGGTAGGGAGTCAGATAAATTGATCTATGCATGAAAAGTGAAAAAAACCTACAACCTGTTATCCAGACATTGACCGGGTCAAGGATGGAATGAATGAAGCTCCCGTCTTAAGGCGAGGATAATAATTGTGTCGGCTGCCGAGGCCTGTCGCACTTCTCTGGGGCAATGATTAATGGTTGACCCGGAGAAAAACCTCCGCTTTGTCCAGCACAAATCTCACATGGAATAACCGTGATTTGAACCACGGTATACAGCGGTGAGAGAGCGGCGGGCTGCCGCCTGAGTCTCGGAGGCTTCTCTAGACACTCGACTGCTTCCAAGAAAATGACGGTCGAAGTTTCCGATGTACTGTATGTGCCCCTTAGCGCGTAACAAATCAAGTAACGCGGTGGCACAGCGGCTTTCGGCGCGGCTTCACGATTTTGCTCCCGGTGTGCAAATCCCAATTAACTGGTTTTTCTTTTTTTGTTTTTTTTGTTTTCATGTCCATTGACGATTACTACACGAATGTTTCTTATCAAGTTAGTGGATACAAGGGCGTTATGTTGATTGTAAAATTTCAGCTGGGTTTCACATAATGTGCTATATGTTATGCATAACCTATATTTATATCATCGGGCGGAGGCAGGGTTGCCACAGTTATCTTATGGGTGTGAATATCACTCAGGAAAGAAACGCCGTTCATATTACTGAAGACTTCACGTATTGACAATAAGATTGCGACAAACCACGCATAACGGATCATACAGTATTGTTTTTCAGAGTCCGCCTCTGTGATGTAGTGGTTAGCGTAATTAGCTACCACCCCCAGAGCCACGGGTTCGATTTCTGGCTCCACCACGACATTTTTAAAACGTGGTACGAGGGATGGAGCGGGGTCCACTCAGTCTCGGGAGGTCAACTGAGTAGAGGTGGGTTCGATTCCCACACAGCCATCCTAGAAGTGGTTTTCCGTGGTTTCCCACTTCTGCTCCAGGCCAATGCCGGGATGGTACCTAACTTAAGGGCACAGCCGCTTCCTCCCCTCTTCGTTGTCTATCCCTTCCAATTTTCCCGTCGCCCCGCCTCCACAAGGCCCCTGTTTAGCATAGGAGGTGAGGCCGCCTGGCGGTGAGGCCTCCTTCCCAGTTGTATCCCCTGACCGAAAGTCTCACGTTCCAGGACACTGCCCTTCAGGCGGTGGAGGTGGGACCCCTCGCTGAGTGCGAAGAAAAAGCCAGCCCTGCAAGTTAAACAGATTAAAGAAAGAAAGAAAGAAAGATTATTTTTCAGGGATTATAATGCTATGTAAGTTCATTCTTATATAAACGCTTCAGGGAGATACGGTGCAATCCCTTCGATGATACCGATCGTAACATCAAGACTAGTTGTACATTATGTCGTTCTTCAGGCTTGAGCTTAGGTTAACAGAATACAAATATGAGATAGGGGAATTCACATAGATATTTTGATATGTTGACAATCTATAGTTGCTTTTCTGATTTAGATATCCAATGGAAACTGCTTTCAATTGTACTATATTAGCTCCAATACTGCTTCAGTCTGTATTTTATTTATAAGAGAGCTCAATTTGGATAATTTGCTCGTTTTCTGTAGTGTTTTTTCCTTATTCTTCATCCTTTCTGAAATCACTTGAATTTCGCTCGGCAATTTTGGTATTCTGCCGGTAACTACTACTTTGGTTTTCGTATGTCGACTTACTTCGCTTATTTAGCTTCTGTCTTCTTTTACCGTGAGAACACTGCTTCTTTACAATAAATGTAATTCGTTCTCCCGTGTTTTCTATTTTTCTTTCTTGCTTGAAGAATACCTATATAGATATTTATGTTAATTTCTTGCTATTAAATGCCATTGACAACCCTGTCCTCCATTTGCTTTTTCTTGGTAGTCAGTTATAACAATAACGTTTTTTAACAATCTGCCTCTTATTTCCTTTCTTTTACTGCCACAGCGATTGTGCTTTTTTCCTAGGTTCGGCGCCTGTGGACTTCTAAATCATATTATTATTATTATTATTATTATTATTATTATTATTATTATTATTATTATTATTATTATCATTATTATTATTATTTGCGTTCGCTCTACATAAATTTCGTTTGCGTAAGTTTATTCAGTCAATTTGGCGACATTTCTTAACATTACGGAAAATGCAATGGCACATAGCCAACCTGGAAGCAAGAAAAAGATGGGGATATAACAAATGCTTACAAGGACAATAGATAATAACTTGAAAACTTAGATGAATATGGTAGAATAGAATGTAAATTTTACTAATCTGTAAGATAAGGATTATGAAGATTTACTATAAAGTGTCAATTCCTTAGGTAATGATCACATTGAAATGGGCTAAAATTGAATAATATAGTTAGGATCCGAATTGTATCCTGACCTGTATTGGTCTGGAGGAATTTGGCAAAGGTGAATCCAGGTAGTCCACCCACTCGCATCAGTTCACAGATTAATTTAGATACTTTGTGAATAAGGTATAGATAAGTTTAGCATAAGGCAGTAGAGCAATTCTAGGAATCTTTAGAGTATCCCAAGTAATTAGAGAAATAGTAAACTTAGAGATGGCCAACTTAAGTCAAATGAGAACTCAATCCGAGGAGTATCAGGAGCAGGAAGAAGAACTGCAGAAGAGGGACGAAGCAATAAAGAGTAACCAGGAAGAGATAAAGAAGGCGTAGGAAGAGCAAAGAAGAATATTAGAAATTATGAAATGATAAAAAACAGGAGGAAAAACAGCAGGAGATGATTGAAGAAATGAGGAAGGAAAGGCAAGAAGATCAAGAAAAACAGGATAAAATGATCGAAGAAATTAGAAGCATGAGAGAAGGACAACAGAGGCAGAAAGAATTTCAATAGAGGCAAGCTGATGGAAGAAATGAGAAACATGCAGAAAAGGCAAAAAGAAATTGTAAAAGTAGAGACTGGAAAAATCAGATCAGAAATCACAGATATTAAGACCGACATAATAAACCTGCGCGCTGAGATGACAGAGATAATGGAAAACAAAAAAAAGTTCTACGAAGAGGTCAACAAAATTAGAGAAGAACTATAAGAAAACCGAAAATATATTCAAAGATTGAAAGAAGAATAAATAAATGGACTGACAGAAAACATCGAGGGATTGAAAGTCAGTTTGCAAGAAAGATGGGAACAATGCCAGGAGAAATTAAATAAATTGAATGAAGGGATCGAGATCACAAACAAATCCATGGAGGTGAACTTAACTGTAGCGCGTGATCAGATCGCAGACAAGCTGGACACCATGAAAGAAGAGATGGAACACAATAAAAATGAGGCCAACGTAAGCATTGACAAGACGGAAGAAGAATTAAGACAGATTCGGAAGGAAATCCAAGAAATAAGAACGGAAAATCAAGCAACGAAATCTGTTATATCAAATTATGAGAGACAGAGAGCAATTGAAATCCAAGTAAATGAAAGAGAAACAACGCCTACGGCAACGATAGGGTCGAACCAGAATAGCAACGACATAATGATAGGGAACAATAACAACGGCATTCCCGCAATCATAAACGTCTTTAAAACATATGATGATAGTCTCAAGGATTTTAATAACACCGCAAGCATATCGCCAAATCAATTCCTGAAAGAAATGGAGGAATATTTCAAGAAAAAAATCCTGAGGGTAAGAAATTGCGAATCATTGAAAAGCATCTAGACTCAAACCCGAACGTATGGCATCAAGCATTCAAATACAAATTCCATGACTATGAGGAATTCAAAATTGCATTCCTGAAAAATATTTTGGAATTCGGAGGTGCAGCAGAATCTCAGACTGGAGCTTTACTCAAGAAAATACGCCTCAACTGGACAGACAAGATTTAGCGATTACTTCGCTTATCAATTTCACCGATTTAATGACTTGGATGCAGTGCCGTGCGAATTAGAAGCAATTAAGATGATCCAGAAACAATTTCCACCAGGTGTGCAAAGATCATTAGCAGCTGCGAACGTAGAATCAAAAGTGAACGTGGAAAATATACTAAGGCAATTGGATATAACAACAATACATCCCACGATTAGGGTCATTCGCAACTCAAGTAATGATGAGGCAATACATACGGTAATACTGGAGAATACTGATAAAAACATACCAGGAGAGCAGAGAGGCAATTGCAAAAAATACGAACGAGACAAGAGAAGAGAGCAAAATGGATGCCAATGTAGAAGAGACAACGAATCTTATAAGTGATACAATTCGAATAATAGATTCATACCGTATCATAGACCAAATAACCGATTCAAGGGGAACAGCAATCGGAACAACTACAGGGAAAGACCGGTATACGACAACGGATGAGAGAAGAATTTTAAGGAAAGAGAATATACAAATAAAAATATATACAGGATCTTCGAGAGGCGACACAAAACAAGGTGAGATGGGAGCAAACCACCAGAGATCAAGATGTTAATGGAGACAGTGGTGCAGAGAGTTTTGAGCTACAGAGACGCACGCGCTGAGAAAGAGAAGAGCGCAGATTGGACCCCAATGCTCCACTCTTCGGTGCGAACTCAGAAGCGTCTGAGAAGAAAAAGAAACGCCAATTCTAAAGTAGGTCAAGACGTGAACAATTTTAAGGAAGAGAAAAATAACAAAATTTCGAGTTGGATAATTGCTCAAGTCGACACATGGGAAATAGAACCTGACGAATTATTAGATGACATAACAGTTAATGCAAGGACACAGCAATACAATTTACCAATAATTATATTTAAAATAAATGGAATGATGACTCATTGTTTAATAGATTCCGGAGCAAGTATAAGCGTAATAACACATACGTTATTCCAAGAAAGCGAGAGGAAAGTTAAATTACCAACAATACCAGTATCAGGAATAAACAGAGGAATTATTCCAGACAAAACTGTGGATTGCAAGAGGCAAACGTACCTAAGAATGGGAATTCGAAGCAGAAATTTCGAAAATCCATTCATGACAATGAACAGACTAAAGTACAACATCATTTTAGGCATTGATTTCATGATGGCAACAAGAATGACGATGGACATGGAAATGCAAGAAATCAGGTTTCCAATTAGCGAAGATAATGGTAGAAAAATAGTCGAAAGAATTATATTAAATGACAACATAACGGGTAACGAACATATGAGAATAGAAGGAGAAGAAATAGATAATATCTTGGAAGAAGATTCAAACTTAGATGTAATGCAGGAGGATATCAACCACAGCGATACAGAGATGATCAATATTATTGAAAATATCATGTGTACTGAGGAAGAAGAAGATGAAGATTCGGACATATGGAAGAGTATTGCAGAAACTGAAATTTCGTCAATGCAAAAGATGAAATTCTGAAGCAACATTCAGAAATTTTTAAGAACAAACCAGGCCAAATCCCAAACTTTAAATATAAATTATTAGTAAATGATTGGACTCCATATAGGGGAAAAGTATATAACATTCCGGAAAATACGATATCATATCTAAAACAACTACTCTGTATCTCAACCCTTTGGTAGTAGTAAAGAAAAATTATGGAAGCTTAAGAATATGCTTAGATTTCAGAAAACCAAATTAAAAACTAATCCCAGAATACGTACAGGTACCGAAAATAAAAGACATCGTAAAGAAATTCAGGTAGGCTACATGCGATATTTTACTAGCTTTGATTTCACATCATCATTCCAGGAAACATCAATGTTGCTAACTGGATTCATGTTTATCAACCAAACATATGCGCACTGCAGGCTTCCATTCCACCTCAAGAATAGCTGTGCCGTACTGATAAAGGCCTTGGACAGAAACCTAACATCAGGGGTAAAGGACTACGTAATATGCAATGTAGATGACCTGGTATTCGCAATGCAAACATTCGAAGAGCACTGTGAAAAGTTAGCGAAACTCCTAGAAAATTGAAAGGACACAGGTTTTAAGATCAAACTAGCGAAATCAAAATTCGGTCAAGCACAGATATTGTTCGTAAGACACGTGATTGACGGAGAAGGGGTACGACCTAAACCGATAAATGCGATATGTGATTTCCCCCGTCCAACGAAGATAAAGCAGATAAGACCATTCCTAGGGATGACGCAATTTTTCGCAGACCATTGCGAAGGATACACTAAAGTAGCAGCATCGTTGCAAGAGCTCTTGAAGATAAACAATAGATGGAAATGAAGTGAAGAAACGGAAAAGGCATTTTTGGAGATGAAAAAGTTAATGTTAAACAGTATAAAGCTAAGCTACTCAGATTATGAAAGAGAATCTATCATACAGTCGGATGTATCAAATATTGCAATAGGGGCATGCCTATACCAAGAGGTAGAGAACGATTCTAAAAGACGTACATATTTGGCATTCACCAGTAGAAAATTAAGAAACCATGAACAACACTACACGACAACAGAACAGGAACTGTTAGCAATAGTATACGCATTGCAACAATGGAGAAAAATCATATACGGATATCCTATAACTATCCGAACAGATCATAAAGCGTTGGTTTTTGGATTAAAGGCTGGCATGACAAGCGAGAGAATAACGAAATGAATGCTATTCACGCAGCAATTCCAACTGAAAACTGAACACTGCAGCGGCAAAGATAATATTCTGGCAGACGCGTTAAGCCGGAACACAACAGTACATGAAGGGGTTATCCATCAGATAGAGCTAGGACAACAAGACGAGGATTTGCTAAATAAATTACAGGATCTAAACACATTACAAAGGTCAGATGAAAATCTATTTCACATCATCAGTAAACTGGAAGACAGCAGCAGAGAAGAGGGATTAACACGGATATATGAAATGAGGAACGAGATACTGACCAGCTACATAGACAAGAACCGAGATAAAACGCAAATTGTTGTACCGAAGGAGCTACAGAATAATATTATCTGGCATACCCATAGAATTAGTGGACACGGAGGCATTGATTAAGTAACACAGACCATACTATAAAGATTTACATGGAAAGGGTTTAGAAGGGCAGTTAAGAATACGGTTAAGACATTTGACATCTGTCAAAGAACAAAACATAACAGTTTCTAAACCAGACATCAACCTAACGTCATACTACCACCTAAGCTAATAGAGATATACGCAATCGATATACGTAGGGCGAATGTTCATTATAGCCATCATGGACGTATTCTCGAAATAAATATCATTGCATCCAATTCTGAGGGATAATTCCAAACAAATCTTGCGATGCCTATTGAGAAACGTACTACCAAAAATGGGAAAACCAAAAATAAAATATTAACTGACCGAGGTTCACAGTTTACATCTGAACAATTCCGCGAAACCACGAAAGAATTAGATATTAAGCATATACTATGCTCGGTCAAGCATCCATCTTCGAGCCCCAGTCGGCAGCCCTGAAGATGGTTTTCCGTGGTTTCCTATTTTCACACCAGGCAAATGCCGGGACTGTACCTTAATTATGGCCACGGCCGCTTCCTTCCACTTCCTAGGCCTTTCCTATCCATCGTTGCCATAAGACATATCTGTGTCGGTGCGACGTAAAGGAAATAGCAAAAAAGACATCCATCATCAAACCTGGCAGAAAGATGCAAGAAAGAAATATCCAAATTCTGCAGAATTTATTGTGGAGACTGTCATTAGAAGTGGATAGACGTCATTAAAATAATTGAACAGAGCATAAATTCCACAATCTACGAAACTACAGGGCAAATTGCCAGGGTAGTTCACAACAACGTATATCCGAGTAGACCATGGGATGTAATTCTGGGCGAAACAGACGAAACAAGAACTAGTATCCAAGAAATAAATCAAATGGTCAAAGAAGGAATGGAGGATCAATCCAAGAGAAGATCGAAGAGGATGCAAAATAAAAGGTTCCATCCACCATTAAAAGTAAACGACTTTGAAATGATTAGGAAATCACCAATTTCAAACGTATCAGCTAAAATATTTTCAAAGTTCGTACATTTGTACGACGGGCCGTACGGAATCAAGAGAGTATTTAGAAACAACGCTTATGAAGTTGAAAACATGAACGGTACTCATAGCAGTATTCACAACGCAGCAACCTGAAACTATATTTTAAGGAAAACCAAGAACAGGTACCGAATAACGTGTTGGAGCTGGCTGATAAAAAGAATTATTCTGACCTGGAGTATCAAACAGACGACAATAACCAATAAGCATAAGCGGAGAAAAGCAGGCCACATGACGGCATAAGCGTTGTGACGTCAGCATAATGAGAATACGCGTACGAAGTAATATTGTAAATTACTGTACACTCAAGCCTCATGATATAACGGAGAATTGAGATAATAACTTGGAATAGTGCAAAGTTACATTGGAATAGAAATATCTATATGTAAATATATCGCAAGCAATATATTTAAGCAAAGTAAGGGAAGAAATGTACCATTACACTATTCCAAAAGTGAAGTTGCATACAAGTCAGAGTAAACGCGATTACCCATAGCGAATTTAAATAGAATGAATTCATAGTATGTTACGGAAGTCCAGATTGATACAATAGCGAAATATGTATCATCATGATAGCATTGTCAAAAAGACAAAAACGTGAGATCTGAATTGATGAGGAGAGACAATACTGAGAAAGGACAAGGACAAAATGACTGACATTTTCAGCAGATACACACATTGAAGATATAAGTCACAACTAATCATATAAAACTTCAAGAAAAGAGGAGTATTTAACGCAAAGTATAAACCAGTGAAAATACTACAGTGTTTTATCGCGAAACAGAGCGAAGAAATATTTATAAAACGCATTATATTCTTATCAAATAATATAAAAAGACTGGACAACCAATCTTCCGTAAAACACCAACGGAATTTTGAAGAACAAAGACTCGAGAAGATACGATAACGTAATAATATTGCTAAATTTTATACAATAAAACAGCATAATTCAGATATTGAAATTAAAGCAGACATTTTTAAGGTCAGGCAAAGAAAATAGAGATCTAAGCAAGAATCGTTAAAACAAACATAATTGTTTACTTAGAAGGCTTTGAATATTTAATCATGTATCAGCTGATCACATATGTGTATTCAATTCCATGAATGAGCAAGACAAGCTGATATCTCTTTAGAAGATGGGCGACAGACTGCCTGGGGAATACTTAAGCCAAGCCATGAGAACCCGAGACCGCAGATGACGACTGCATAACCAGCTGCCAGACACGACTGTCGTTCCTAGCAGCAGAGGAAGATTCAGACCTGAAACATCCCAGAGGCGGAGGAGATGAGTTTCTTGTTCAAAATTTACGTAGCTTGATAGAGATTAATTTTATTAGGTCTACAGTAGTCGAAATGTAGTTGTGGTTTCATTTTTAATCTTCGGAATTTCTCTGTAACTTGTTCGATTCTCGTGAATGATTTCAATATAATTCGATTTATAGGGAGTAGGTAGTCTTCTACATGTATAAGCAAATTCCAGTTAATAGGAAAGAGAGAATAATGATCCAAGTAACGTCGTGCCGTAGCTGAAGACGCAGTTCTCAGAAGAGTATGTTATAAGAATAAACAGATTCCAAGCCATACTTGAGATAAATGTAGGTGACATATTCAAAGTATATAAGTGGGTGATACGTTGTTTATTATTGAGAGAGGTTATGAAGTATAGAGCTATCATTAGTCAAGACGAAGGTTATGATAAAATACGATGATATGGATCCGATATGAATAATATATGAAAATGTGAATACTTGTTCGTCGAGGGAAGTCTGTATTTTGAAGAGTTATGGATAATGAGAAGAGATGCGGGTTGAAACGCAGAATTTAGGAAGTTATAGAGTTGTTATGAGAATGAAATGTGAATTAAATGAAAGTTTATTCTACGTCGAGATAAAGGAACGGAATGTTTTAAGTAATGATTGGCGCAAGTTAGGACCACACATGTTGGTGATTGAATAACCGTGTATGTCATCAAGTAAACGCCTACTACATTAATTGCAATGTGTATAACCGAATGTAAAACTTTTGATGATAGTTCGTGGCCATCTAATAATATCCCTACCATAAATAAATGTCCGTTATGCTTGGATATAACAAGGCTGAACTTCTTATAGATAGCTACATACTTTTAAGTAAATCCTGGGACGATCGGAGTAATATAGTGGATCACTGCTTCTGCGTAAGAGAATATGAATGGGTTAATGTTGTTTAATGTCTTCCAGAAGGGGATTCCCTAACACTAATTGGCAAATGCGAGATCCTATAGTTAAATCATGTAAGGCTATAAATGAGACATTTGACTTTGTGATTGTCTTTTGAATAGGAATATGAATTCAGTACATATATTTTGAATGATAGAAAAATAGTAAGATATTAACAGCAAATATTGGTTGAACTAAGCAAGAAGCTTATCGAGTTTCCAATGCTAACGATAAAAATAAATTTCATGATAAAATTCAGAAATAAAGATATCAAGCATAATTTTTATTGAACTGTGATATGAATATGTACAACTATTTCAGGTAGCAATGGATGTTAAATGTGAAGTATACTATGCGATATAAATTTAATTTTCCCAGAAGGATATTGTATTTTTGGTAACTTCATTTCAGCAATGTTGTGAATAAAATATAGCCTAGCCTATCTCAATGATGATAAAGAGACGTAACAGAGGTAAATGTGGTCAAATATCGGATGAGTTTAACACATCAGTTGTATAATATTTAATCGATTTTGCATTTTAATAACGTCATTTACTTTTTCTCTTGCAGTATGCTTATATTTTATTTTAATAAATAGTAGTAGGTAAAATTTACTTGCTGTCTTATTTATAGATTTCTTCAGTAGAATAAGGAATGTTATAGTTAAGACAAGGAGTTTTCAAGCAATTATGTTGACCCATCGATGCGTCGAATGGAGATATCCATCAAGTAGACTGAAAGTTAGGTAACATCAGACTCGGCGTATCAACTTTTCTCTGATCCCACGTAAAATAACTAATTCAAGCACCCTGAGAACAGGTTGAGATTCCTTTTACGTACACCAACCTGGACGCGGGAAGGGCGTACATCTAAGTCGTGCTTCTCGCATCTTCTCTGGGATAGGTGCCATTCCCAACCGCCTTCGGACATCTTCATTTGTGACATGGTCGAGTCTTGTAAGACCCAGTAACCAACGTAACATTTTCCATGTAGAACCTGCTCATGCTTCTTAGTTGTAGGCCAACATTCCGACCCATAGAGTGCAACTGGTCGGACCATGGATTTGTATACTTTTCCTTTCAGGCGTGTGGGAATGTGCTTGTCGCACAGCACACCAGTGATTTGACGCCACTTCTGCTATGTAGCATTTTTTGATATTTCCTTGAAGGAATCGTAGTTCAATCCATTGATTGGTCGGCTTGGTATACAGACGCCTCGGAATGTCTGCGTCATTGTTGAGAATGTGTCTCAGGTTGCTTCAAGGCTTCGGACTCGTGCTCGGGTGTTTGTTAATGTGTTTCCATCTGAGGTGATGAGTGATGCAAGGTATATACATTGGTTGGCTTTAACTAGCTCTTGCCCGTCGATGCGAATACTATCAGCAGTCTGCAAGCTGCATTGCACATATTCGGTTTTAGTGATGTTAAGGCGCGTGCCATATTCCCTTAAACGGTCTTTACATATTTGCAGGAGATTTTCCGGATTTCCTCGGGACTGATCCGCAAGGAATACATCATCAGCATATAAGATGGTCTGCGGGTATGGCGTCAGGATGTCAGCTCTTACTGTTTACGTACAGTTCATAGGATAGATAACAGAGGTGACAGTGCTGAGCCTTGATGAACCCCAACAATGATGGTAAATCAGGGTGAGATCCCTAACGGACAGTGAACCACATTGGTAACTTTGTTATAGAAAAGTTGGGTCCATCGGACATAGGCTTCTGGAACATTATGGGATCGGAGGGCTTTCCAAATAAGCTTATGTTTTGTAGAAATTTTTACGATGTTTCGTAGGCGACGGTCAAGAATACAGTACGTCCAAATTTTTCATCGTCTGACACAATAAACGCAATGGTTGGTAGTTGACGCATTTACCAACATTATTTGCCTTCCAGATAGGGACTGTAGTGCTGGACAACCAAACTGCAGGTATGTTACCGTCATGGAGAATTCTGTTAAACAGCTTCATGAGAATCTCAGCTCCACGCTGTCCAAGGAACTCCCAGACCTCGGATTGTATATCTTCTGGTACGGGTGCTTTGTTATTTTTCATATTTTGCATAGCCCTAAAGACTTCTTGAATGGTAATGGCTGGGATATGTCCATAAACTGGGCGTCCGCATACTATTTGGGGAAGGGGAAATTCTTCATTACTCAAACCCTCGAAATAATCGCTCCACCTGTGAAGGATGGCGGACCGGTCACGTAGGGTTTGATGATTGTTGTCTTTGATTTGCATGGCACGACCAACGTCTTGGGTCGCTCTGTGACGGAATTTTGTGAGGCGATAAATCTTGTTTGCTCCATCTGATATATCTAACTTATTGTAAATGCCTTGGTAATAGTAGTTCTTTGTAGCAGGGACTGCATGTTTAGCAGCTGATCTGAACCTTTTATACTGCTGGATATCCTCGCTAAGCCTTGTTTGTCGCCAGAATTTAAAAGCTTCTCTTTTTGCTTTGATAGCTAGCTGAACGTCCTCATTCCACCACCAAGTCTGCTTCTCAATGAACCGTTTCCCAGGTTTGGTCTTTCCAAGTGTTTCAGCTGCTAATAATAATAATAATTCCGTGTGGCTATTTCTAGCCGAGTGCAGCCCTTGTAAGGCAGACCCTCCGATGAGGGTGGGCGGCATCTGCCATGTGTAGGTGACTGCGTGTTATTGTGGTGGAGAATAGTGTTATGTGTGGTGTGTGAGTTGCAGGGATGTTGGGGACAGCACAAACACCCAGACCCTGGGCCATTGGAATAAACCAATGAAGGTTAAAATCCCCGACCCGGCCGGGAATCGAACCCGGAACCCTCTGAACCAAAGGCCAGTACGCTGACCATTCAGCCAACAAGTCGGACGTTTCAGCTGCTGCCCAGTGTATACGATCAGTGATTTCATTCCACATGGTCTCAGCTGGTTGGTCAGTATTTATGTCAAACGTACTGAACCCTTTGGTCCACACTGAAGCATACCTACCTTCCTTACCTATCAGCAAAAATGTCATGAGCTCCGTCTCTTGGTCGTATAGGGTTCTTCGTCACTTGTTGAGGTAAAAGGTAGGGTTCAGTAATTCTAATCTATCTACTCAAATGAAAGGTCTGTTTAAAATGTTCCTATTTATTCAAGTAATTCCTGAAGAATTTATGATTTATCAACGGTATCATTGAACTCAATCGTGTCCACTGGACACCACAATCATTTTACATAGAAGGTCAGAACACTGGTGTGAGCCTTTGTCGTAACTGCCTGATGGCCTTACTAGAAACCATTGTCTCAATTATTAATTAAAGAAAGGAAAGTCTGGAAATCCTTAAATTCGGCTTCCATGTGAGACTACATGGACCATCATAGTGATTCTTTATGGTCCAGCCCTCGTAACACGAACTCTGGACTCTGGGTATAATTAAGGCAGTCCAATCGGTGTCTGCCACACAGTGGTTATACGGCATGGACCCTTAATTGAATCGATGTGACATGCGACTATGTCATGGACCGACATCTAAACTTCTAAGTTACTTTAAAGTCATTGTGGATGATGACCGCAAGGAAAATGATGCTACAGTGGCATATGCCTTAATCTAAGTCACTGAGGTTGATGAACCCCTGACCATCCAAGTTTCCAAGCTGGAGGCTAAACACAATTATGTTACATCGGTTGATGACCAAAGTTTCCACTTTACTATCCCCAGCACATTTACTGCTCAATCAATCAATCAATCAATCAATCAATCAATCAATCAATCAATCAATCAATCAATCAATCAATCAATCAATCAATCAATCAATCAATCAATCAATCAATCAATCAATCAATCAATCAATCAATCAATCAATCAATCAATCAATCAATCAATCAATCAATCAATCAATCAATCAATCAATCAATCAATCAATCAATCAATCAATCAATCAATCAATCAATCAATCAATCAATCAATCAATCAATCAATCAATCAATCAATCAATCAATCAATCAATCAATCAATCAATCAATCAATCAATCAATCAATCAATCAATCAATCAATCAATCAATCAATCAATCAATCAATCAATCAATCAATCAATCAATCAATCAATCAATCAATCAACAACAACAATGCTCACAATACTTTGTAACAGTAAAATCAATTACCTTCGGATATGTCCCCTTAATCGTTACGTTAATATTTACATATACCCCAGAAAATAAACTACGATTTCCAGAATGCATCTTCAAGTTATTCGCTTGATTTTAAAGTTATTTCAAAATACGGTTTTCACTAAATTTAATAATTAAATAAATTTAAATGATTTAATGAAATCTTAAAGAGCAAAAAATTCTATTTCCACGGACGAATTGTTTCTTCACAAGTCCTTACACAATTCAATTTAATCACGTTGGATGTTTATCTGTTGATTCCTGTAGCTGGAAAAGAACTATTTCATCATTCATGTCCAGTTTATACCTTGTTTCATGGCATCACACTTTAAATCTAATCTAACCCTAGCCATTATTAACACTTGAATAACCCTAATAATTACGTACAAACCAAAAGTAACTCGCCGTATAATGTAAGCCAATTACGATGTCATATCTCGTCATAACATTTCATAAAGTTTGCGCACCTCTCACAAACAAAACATTCATAACTACCACCGCTCTATATTTTGGACAACCCTGAAATTGGCTAACCTTACTCATCATACTCTAAGTTCGTGGTCTCAAATGTATATTACGATCTCAATTAAACAAATTCCCAGTATCCAACAACTCGCACGTTATTCCCGGATGAAAATTCCAACTAGATTCCGTAATTATTTATCTCCGTTGCCAAGAATGCAATCTCCATCCTACACGTAAACCACTACACGTTCCGTTATACAAAACTGTCCCCCTCGATCAGCTGACGGTCTCGGCACTAACGACCCTCCTCTGTCTGTCAGTCTCGATATGAAACATCTGTTCATCTTGCCTGACTGATCTCAAAGAATGAAACATTTAACTTCGCAAAAAGACTAATTGCAAAATACGATATATTCTGACCAACCACATATGCACATAGATTTACTTTTAAATGTCCCACAATAATTGTACACGTCGCAAATTAATACCGGCGCGGATTCTCGTATTCTGCTTTCCATTCCCAACATTATGAAATCTTCCTCGGGCTCCCACAATTCCCGGCTTCATCGACAGGTTTCCAAACACCTGATTCACAAATCCTATCTCGACTCACACGACAAAACTAACCTCTGTTTCCCAAACTCAACGACTATCACTGACAAAAGAACTGGAATAAAAATCCTTACTAGAATCCACGACGTCTAATAACACACAGTACTTTAATAATGAATAACTTCGCATAAAATGATATCGTATTTTGATAATTGGATTTTCACGAAAATGACTGACAAATTTCCTGATATTATTGTCACTCAGACGCGGTTTAAACGGACATAGAATACATTACACTCATGATAAATTCACCAACATGCGTTACTCAACACTACGTACAGCGCTTCCATCCGACTGAAAATGGGTAACCATTGATCCCTTTTGCACCAACTCCATCAAAATTCCAATTGAAAATTTTACCTCGAATGAACATCTTAATTTGACATTACAAAATATAGGCAATAAACACACGGAAATGACGATCTACACTGGACGTGATATCACCTCGAAACCCTATTTAATAACTTTTTACAACATCATACGGCACTCGCAAGACTTCAAAATAAAATAAATGACCCTTTTTCGTCGTATTCTGACATTTACAAAAACCACATAGGGGCGACCAACTGCGTCGTATATACCCCCTTCAAATACATATAAGTTAGACATCATGAAACAAGATATAGTAGGCGCTAAGATGGTAAGTCACGTACCTTAAGTCACGCCAGCATTCATCTTAGGGCTCACCTGTGACCCTGGCATTTTTATTTAGCCATTTTTACATTTCTGGCTGTACAGATCATTTTATCTTCTGGTTTCCTGGAAATAAAGCATATAAAAAAAGAAAATGCCCTTCATTTGTCGTTCTTGTTGATCGCACACGACGGATTGTAATTATTTCCCGTACACGAATTACTTTCTTCACCACACATAATTTATACAAACTTCTTCGGTACCTCTACCGTCCTTTTTGTACAATTGCTTCCACTCAAGAAAAACTATCTCCACATGGAGTGAAGACCCCAGCCACATCGGCTAAAATCTGTTGGTTGGACTTAGTCTACTTTTGTTGTTCGATTTTACAGAGCAGTTCAACCCTCTGTCTTCAGCCTCGTGATACAAAATGCAGGGGTTTCAACATGGCGCCCCTCCTATATTTATAGAAACTACCCCCTCTCTCCAGGCATTTCCCTTTGCCGCCAAGAAAATTTCCGTAACTTTTCTGACGCAACTGAACTGTAATTAAAAGAGTTTTGAAGGTAACCATGTATTTGTTACCTCACTAGCAGTAGTGATCCTGAACATTCAAAATTTATATTTATTAAATTAGCTGGATAAATGACCTCATTCGATAGGCACTATATTTTTGTCGACTTGGCGGGGTAAGCTAGACACGCGCGTCCTTCTGAAATAATCCACCGAAATGACTTAGATTCTTCCGCTGTCGACACGTGCGGATGACGTCACGTATCCCAGAGCGTGGGACGGAAAGTAGCTATCCCCTTGCCACGTGTCACTCCCGTGATATCGAGAAATTCAAACTTCTTATTCCAATTGACAACTTACTACATAATATTCTTAGGGCACAAACGTCATGGGTTCAGTACTTAGCTTTGATATCAACTGCTATCTCTGCTGTGTTAGTTTCCACCATTTTATCTTCTCTGGACCAGTCATATGGACCCTTGTTGAACGTAGCTGCCCCATAGTTTTCACATCAAGTACAAGTAGGCGATGTTGTGGGTTTTTGTTATCAGACGGAAATTACCTTGGCATTTGTTACTATCTTGAGGTCATGGCTATGCATCAGCGAATAGGCGATCTGAGTGGACCGTTCTCTACTTGTATAGGTTATGAAGTGGTTAGGTCTTTTCTTAAAGTGTGTATTGGCTATATAATTAGGCCATGCGATTCAGCGCAGTCTAGAATCCTATAGCCATAGCCACCGTGACACTGGGTGTACCCATCCTTTGCTTCTCCCTCGTGTCCATTTAGGTCCCCACCAATAAACAGATGCTCCTCAGGAGGGAATGCTTGGATGTAAGTGCCAAGTTGTTCCCAGAAATCCTTTATCCTCATCCAGGCATCCAGTTCGTGGAGCGTAACAGGATATTATTCGCATATTCATTATTGAAGAGTCGATGCTAATCGACATCATTCGATCTGATATACGATCAACCGGAATGACATTGTCTCGCAGCTTTTGACCGACAACCCCCATTCCGAGTTCAACTTGTGCCATGTTATATTGCCTTGTAACCTTCACCGATTTCTCTTGATTTTGAACCTTTCCATTTTGTTTCCTGAATGCAGACAATGTCTACATGCCGGTTCTTCAGGGTGTCTGCAAAATAAAACTGTCCTGCCAGCTGAAAATACGTCAGCACAGAACTCGCGAACGTAATCCTGAAGTTTACTGTTCAATGGTCTACTTAACTTGTCCACTGAACTACGTGTGATAAGAGCAGTACCTTGACTTCACAGTTACTGAAAATCAAACTCGTAACTTTGGTAGACAAGTTATTTAAGGAATATATTTCTGAGCGGGGAAAGGGAAACTGACATAAAATTTCTAGCCAGCACCCCAGCAGTGTCTACCATTAGGAGGTTCAAACCAATTAGCAGTTTCTTTTTCGCATACTTGCCTTTTCAGTGAGGTTTACGGAGAATTCCACCCATCAGCCTTACTTTTGTAGGGTACCGTTGTGAGATGAAAGAGAAAGGCAAGGTGTTGTTTAAAGGGGCCTAAAATCTAGATCATCGGCCCATTCCTAGAACTGCGGAAATGGCTGAGTTGCATACCGTAGCTGGAATTCTAGTATTTAGGAGAAACGGTATATTCCGAACAATATGAAGAAAATAATATTGAACAGATATGACTGCGTGTTTATGACCGTAAAAAAAAGCAAGAACAGGCACGAAGTCTTTAAGAAAGACAATGAGGGGTTAAATGCGATAAATAGGCTAATAACAAAATTCTTTCTTTTTTTTCTTAATCTGTATCTCATCGTACCTGAAAAATGAAATTCCGCAGCCTGTTTCCAGTCATTCGACCGAGTCAGGAATGAAATGAATGAAGCCCCCATCTAGCGGCGAGGATAGGAAATGTGCCGGCTGCCGAGGCCTGACGCACTACTCTGGGGCAATGATAAATGACTGACAGATGAAATGACATGTTAATGGAGAGTGTTGCTGGAATGAAAGATGACACAAAAAACCGGAGTACCCGGAGAAAAAACCTGCCCCGCCTCCGCTTTGTCCAGCACAAATCTCACATGGAGTGACCGGGATTTGAACCACGGTATCCAGCGGTGAGAGGCCGGCACGCTGCCGCCTGAGCCACGGAGGCTCTTCTCATCGTACCTAATATTTTAAATTCATGTACCCAACTTTTGAACCGTTACAAATATTCTTATATAGAATATAGGCCCTCCTCTGCGAACCATGTGACCTTGCCGTGGTGGGGAGGCTTGCGTGTCCCAATGATGCGGATAGCCGAGCCGCAGGTGCAACCATATCGGATGGGTATCTGTTGAGAGACCAGACTAACGAATGGTTCATCGAAAGGGGGGTAGCAGCCTTTCGGTAGTTGCAAGGGCGGCAGTCTAGATGATTGACTGATACGGCCTTGTAATAATACTCAACATGGCTTAGCTGTGTTGATACTGCTACACGGCTGAAAGCAACGGGAAACTACAGCCGTAACTAACTCCCGAGGACATGCAGCTCTCTCTGTATGAATGATGTACTGATGATGGCTTCCTCCTGGGTAAAATATTCCGGAGGTAAACTAGTCCCCCATTCGGATCTCCGGGTGGGGACTACACGAGAGGGGGCGATCATCAGGAAGATGGATACTGACATTCTGCGAGTTGGAGCGTGGAATGTTAGAAGTTTGAATCGTTGTGGTAGGTTAGAGAATCTGAAAAGGGAGATGGATAGGCTAAAGTTAGATGTAGTTGGCATAAGTGAAGTACGTTGGCAGGAAGAACAAGATTTTTGGTCAAGCGACTACCGAATTATCAACACAAAATCAAACAGAGGAAATGCAGGAGTTGGTTTAATAATGAATAAGAAAATAGGGCAGCGGGTAAGCTACTACGACCAGCATAGTGAAAGAATTATTGTCGTCAAGATAGACACCAAACCAATGCCCACCACAATAGTGCAGGTCTATATGCCTACTAGTTCAGCGGATGATGAAGAAATCGAAAGAATATATGAGGAGATAGAAGATTTAATACAATATGTAAAAGGTGACGAGAATCTAATTGTGATGGGAGACTGGAATGCAGTGGTAGGCCAAGGAAGAGAAGGTAGTAGGCCTACAGTAGGAGAATTTGGATTGGGACAAAGGAACGAAAGAGGAAGTCGGCTGGTTGAATTCTGCACTGATCATAATTTAGTCCTTGCCAATACTTGGTTCAAACACCACAAACGACGGCTGTATACGTGGACGAGACCTGGAGACACTGGAAGGTATCAAATAGACTTCATTATGATTAGGCAGAGATTCAGAAACCAGGTGTTGGATTGCAAAACTTTCCCAGGAGCAGACGTGGACTCTGACCACAACTTGTTGGTCATGAAATGCCATCTGAAGTTGAAGAAATTGAAGAAAGGAAAGAATTCAAAAAGATGGGATCTAGACAAGTTGAAAGAAAAGAGTGTGAGGGATTGATTCAAGGAACATGTTGCACAAGGACTAAATGAAAAAGCTGAAGGAAACACTATAGAGGAAGAGTGGAGAGTCATGAAAAATGAAGTCAGTGGTGCTGCTGAAGAAATGTTAGGAAGGAAGAAAAGATCAACTAAGAATCAGTAGATAACTCAGGAGATACTAGACCTGATTGATGAACGACGAAAATACAAGAATGCTAGAAATGAAGAGGGCAGAAAAGAATACAGGCGATTAAAGAATCAAGTGGATAGAAAGTGCAAGATAGCTAAGGAAGAATGGCTGAAGGAGAAGTGCAAGGATGTCGAAGGCTGTGTGGTCCTGGGAAAGGTAGATGCTGCATACAGGAAAATCAAGGAAACCTTTGGAGAAAGGAAATCTAGGTGTATGAATATTAAGAGCTCAGATGGAAAACCACTTCTAGGGAAAGAAGACAAAGCAGAAAGATGGCAGGAGCATATCCAACAGTTGTATCAAGGTAAAGATGTAGATAATTTGGTTCTGGAACATGAAGAGGCTGTTGATGCTGATGAAATGGGAGACCCAATTTTGAGGTCAGAGTTTGACAGAGCTGTGAGTGACCTAAATAGGAACAAGGCACCTGGAATTGATGACATTCCCTCTGAATTACTGACTGCCTTAGGAAAAACCAGCATGGCAAGGTTATTTCATTTAGTGTGCAAGATGTATGAGACAGGAGAAGTCCCATCCGATTTTCAGAAGAATGTTGTTATACCTATTCCCAAGAAAGCCGGTGCTGACAGGCGTGAAAACTACCGCACCATTAGTTTAGTATCTCATGCCTGCAAAATTTTAACACGTATTATTTACAGAAGAATGGAAAAACAAGTTGAAGCTGAGTTGGAAGAAGATCAATTTGGCTTCAGAAGAAATGTAGGAACACGTGAAGCAATCCTGACTTTACGTCTGATCTTAGAGGATCGAATCAAGAAGGACAAGCCCACGTACATGGCTTTTGTAGATCTAGAAAAGGCATTCGATAATGTTGATTGGACCAAGCTATTTATGATTCTGAAGATGATGGGGATCAGATACCGAGAACGAAGAATTATCTACAATCTGTATAAAAATCAGTCTGCAGTGATAAGAATCGAGGGCTTTGAAAAAGAAGCAGCAATCCAGAAAGGAGTGAGGCAAGGCTGCAGTTTGTCCCCTCTCCTTTTCAGTGTTTACATAGAACAGGCAGTAAGGGAAATCAAAGAGAAATTTGGAAAGGGAATCACAGTCCAAGGAGAAGAAATCAAAACCTTGAGATTTGCCGATGATATTGTTATTTTATCTGAGACTGCAGAAGATCTCGAGAAGTTACTAAATGGTATGGATGAAGTCTTGGGTAAGGAGTACAAGATGAAAATAAATAAGTCCAAAACAAAAGTAATGGAGTGCAGTCGAACGAAGGCAGGTGATGCGGGAAATATTAGATTAGGAAATGAAGTCTTAAAGGAAGTAGATGAATATTGTTACTTGGGTAGTAAAATAACTAACGATGGCAGAAGTAAGGAGGACATAAAATGCAGACTAGCACAAGCAAGGAAGAGCTTTCTTAAGAAAAGAAATTTGCTCACTTCAAACATTGATATCGGAATTAGAAAGATGTTTTTGAAGACGTTCGTGTGGAGCGTGGCATTGTATGGAAGTGAAACATGGACAATAACTGGCTCAGAAAGAAAGAGAATAGAAGCTTTTGAAATGTGGTGTTACAGAAGAATGCTGAAGGTGAGATGGATAGATCGAATCACGAATGAAGAGATACTGAATCGAATTGGTGAGAGGAGATCAATTTGGCTAAATTTGACGAGAAGAAGAGTTAGAATGATAGGACACATCTTAAGACACCCAGGACTTGTTCAGTTGGTTTTTGAAGGAAGTGTAGGGGGTAAGAACGGTAGGGGTAGGCCAAGGTATGAATATGACAAGCAGATTAGAGCAGACGTAGGATGCAATAGTTACGTAGAAATGAAAAGTTTAGCACAGGATAGGGTGGCATGGAGAGCTGCATCAAACCAGTCTATGGACTGATGACTCAAACAACAACAGAATATAGGCAGAGTGAAACACAAGAAGTACAAGAAAGGGAAAGAAACCTATGCACGCAGCTGAGCTGTACTTCGATTCCTCGATGACTAGACTACGGCCGGCGCTTCTCACTGAGCTACACGCTCGGTTGTCAATTCGTTAACGTTTAGTTGTATAACGCACTTGAAATTCCTCAAACCCCATTTTCTCGAGAATGCCCGGATATCTAACTCAATGGCTTTGGGTAATTCATATTGGAGGGGGCACGATGTATTGAGACTGCTATTTCTTCCTTTTCCTCGCGATTAAGTGAAGGTACTCTCAAACACTACGCGGGTATTCACCATTCTGCCATTCTGTAATTAGCTGACAAATTAATTCGAAATGTGCATAAGACAACAGAAACCAAAGTTTCACTTAGCACATTAATGTATTTGCAGTAAATCTGTAGTGACGTAAGATGACGGCGGGCGCAAGCTTCCGGCTTCATAAGAACCAATGCTAAAATATAAAGCCCTGCCTGTCTATTTACCAAATCTGTCTGTGGGTGTACTTGTAGTGTGATTAGCTGCCAACCCTGGAGGCCCGGCTTCGATTCCCGGCTCTGCCATGAAATTTGAAATGTGGTACGAGGACTAGAAAGGGGTCCACTCATCCTCAGGTCAAATGAGTAGAGGGGTTCGATTCCCGCCTCAAGCATCCTTGAAGTGGTTCTCCATGGATTCCCACTTCTTCTCTAGACAAATGCCGGGATGGTACTTACTTTAAGGACACGGCTACTTCCTCCCCTCTTCCTTGCCTATCTCTTTCAAACTTCCCATCCCCCACAAGGCCCCTGTTCAACATCGCGTGTGAGGCAGTCTGGACGAGGTACGGGTCCTCCTCCCCAGTATTTCCACGGCCGAATGTCTCACGCTACAGGACACTGCTCTAGAGGCGGTAGTGCTGGGATCCGTCGCTGAGCTCGGGGGGAAAACCAACCCTATAGGGTAAGCGGATTAAATAAATAAATAAATAAATAAATAAATAAATAAATAAATAAATAAATAAATAAATAAATAAATAAATACTTCTCAGATGAACAGTGAGAACGTGAATGTGATATGATTATTCGAATACTTGTAGGCCTCGTAGTATTTGCCAGAAATAATAACTGTAACGATGAATATATACGGAGAACATGTTTTACAAAGAAAAATGCCTTTATACGAATTTGCTCCGCTCCACTGTTAAAAACGTTCTCTCAGTTACGGAACGTGCTCAGGGAAGGTGCAGTGTTTAGTGCTGTAGCTAGTATATAGAGAGAGAACTAAATGACGCTGTTTTATTGTCGGAGTTGTGGACACGGCCTGCGTACATAACACAACTCACTCATGTGTATGAACTAATAAGAGATAACAGTAATTTACTACTGCAGGTTATCGCTTGGCTGGAAACATTCTTATGCTTTTCTCGGTCTAGTTAGCGAACCAGGAAGTGCGATAAGGGCGCAGATAGGAGACGGGGAACACGTACTCGCAACAAATGGTGAAACAATAATAATAATAATAATAATAATAATAATAATAATAATAATAATAATAATAATAATAATAATAATAATAATAATATAAGTCCAACCACACAAAACGAAGACATTACAATAAGTCATTAAAGTCATTAAACCAGAATGTCTTTATGGATCAGAAACGCTAATTTTGAACAGGAAAGCAGATATTGTCCGCCTCTGTGGTTAGTGTGATTAGCTGCCACGCCCGGAGGCCCGGGTTCTATTCCCGGCTCTGCCACGAAATTTGAAAAGTGGTACGAGAGCTGGAACGGGGTCCACTCAGCCTCCGGAGATCAACTGAGTAGAAGTGGGTTCGATTTCCACCTCAACCATCCCGGAAGTGGTTTTCCGCGGTTTCCCACTTCTGCTCCTGGCAAATGCCGAGATGATACCTAAATTAAGGCCATGGCCGCTTCTTTCCCTCTTCCTTGTCTATCCCTTCCAATTGTCCCATCCCCCACCGAGGCCCCTGTTCAACATAGCAGGTGAGACCGTCTGGGCGAGGTAATTGTCATCCTCCCTAGTTGTATCCCGCGATCCAATGTCTGACGCTCCAGGACACTGCCCTTGAGGCGGTAAAGGTGGGATCCCTCGCTGAGTCCGAGGGAAAAACCAACCCTGGAGGGTAAGCAGATTAAGAAAGAAAAAAGAAAGCATATATTGAAAACACTGAGAGAAAAGAACGCAAAATCATGAGAAAAATTCTAGGCCCAAACTTCCCCGATGGACAATACCGGTACCGTCTCAGAGGCAGGCAGGAAATCAAACAGTACACAAATATTCAAGCGACATTAGAAAACGCACGTTAAGATTCTATGGACTCATTAAAAGAATGCACACAGGCAGACTTACAAAATAAATAGTCGGATTCTATGAAAACAGGAGAAAAGCCAAAACAGACACAGTGAAATAAATTGGCGAAATCAAAACTTATCTGAAACAAGTGGGAATTACACCAGCAGATGTCCAGAACCGGGTAGTCTTTAGATCAGATCAAAAATCCACAAGTGGCAAGTTGACCGAGGGGTAAGACCAAAGAAGAACTTAGTCTGAAGGCAGAAAGGAAGCCCACAGTAAAATAATGAAAGAAATCTAGGCACAAAAGAAGGTAAATACGCCTCTAAGTACTTCGCATAGTCCTAATGGGCTTATTCGCAATAATAATAATAATAATAATTGTTACGGAGATATCCGTGGTAGGTAGAGGTGAAAGAAGGTGCGGGTGTGAATGGGTTTCAAGCTACGAAATTAACGTGCAATGTAAAATTAATTTAAAATTTAACTAGGTTATATTTTCTTTTCAAAAACAAGAGATAACAATCATAACAGGTACAGAGTAGCAAAAAAGTAGGTACAATATTACTGGATTCGGGCTCAGTGCCCTTACTTCATAACTCTTGGGCAATCAGCCCCGCCTTACTCCAAAAAAAAAAAATTAGCCAAGGGGCAGAAAACCCCATTCATGCCCAGGAGCACTGGCTCCAAACATTACACATAAAGCCTGCACGAGGCATACAGAAACAAATTTCAAAGAGCGATCCGCTCTCAAAATTGTAAGCCTATCACAAGGCCACACCAAACTCTACCTTCAAGCTGTCCTCTAAGGACGTATTCACAGGGGTAAAATACCCAACCTACTGAGGTCTATTACATGAAAAGAAGGTTGATGACCTCTAAAATAACAATTTGAGAGGAGGCGATCTTGCACTCCTAATACACTTTGTTTTTAAAACCTAATCTGGCTCTGGGCCGCTAACGCAAGGGCTAATCCCATACTACAGAGGTGACTTAGAGAAGAACACTTTACATTACATAAACGAAGAATAGTTTGAGAAAATAAGTTCACCTCAAAACAAATGTGAGTGGGAGCTCGAGAGGGTTAGCACTCTCTATCCCAATATGTAGCTTTACAAGAAAAAGATGAAAAGAGTAATTACATTTTAGGAAAAGGTTACATGATGGAAATGCTTCGAACCCGCCGCGAGTGTTAAACTGCCGACCTAGCAAGAAAAGAAGTTATTAATAGGCCATTACCTGGTGTTGAACGGCTGAAGAAGAAAGAGGCGCTTCCCGCCTCCTGCTATGTACTTAATACACTGAAAGATGGAACAGAAGTGGCCCGGAGACCCCAAAATCAGCAGTTTATATCCTCTCGCGGAAGATTCTAGGCGTTAGGGGAAATAAAACACCCTCCCTCAAAGTTTTTATTGGCTAGGGAAAAGAAACCCCTACATAGAGGAAGAAGAAACACATTATTGGTGGAAAATTAATTAAAGAAATTCGGGATTGGCTAGATCCAAAATAAGGGGGGAAAGAGGGGTATACAGCCAACTTAAACCATGACAGAAAGAAATTTAACAAAGAACAAACTCTTGAAATAAAAATTTCTCCAACAAAATAGTTCTTTGATTTCGCACTAGGTTGCACTATAGTAATTCTTCAGTAGTGTCCTCTAGAAGAGAAAGTTCACACTTCTTACTTCAAGCGAAACAAAGACACATCAAAAATGACACAGTTCACAAACTCAAAAATTTCCAAGTGGTGACATCTTCTGAGAAAGTAGAGAATTAATAGAATAGATAAAGTTCAACCTTCCTCCAGAAGAGGAGTTTCAACTGGCGCAACTTTTAAATAAACGGTGTAGAGGTGTACCGCCCGGTACAGACCTCCCCCCCCAAAAGTTCCTCCAGGGGTGACACATGAAATCAGTTTGAAACAAAGTCCAAGTAATGATGTTGATACGAAGATAGATAGCAGAAGCATTTACAAGATTTCTTAATTCAGTTTCAAAATGTTGTTGTTGCAGGTGAATGAAAGTCTTTATGTTTGTAGAATTTGAATTTCTGAAGATAAACTTTTAATACTTAAAGGTGAAGAAAAATTTTGCAATGTCCACCAAATATTGTTGTTGAATTCCCAAGTGTAGTTATTACTTATGGTGACTGTCCATGTAGTTGATGTAGATTGAGTCGGATGGCCAGACCGGCCGTTGCAGCTTGCGTCCAACGGAGGTCGCTCGGACCCCTCAAGTACCCTGAGATACCGCTCGCCCGCACTATGAGGGGAGCAGAGGTGTTGAAGTACGCCGCGCCCGCGGTGAACAGATACAGGCTGCGGGCATGTAGCAGGTCGTGCGCCGCACATCAGCCTTGGCCGGGAGGAGAGCTCCGGCTCGCCGTGCACATGTCGTCCTCGCTGGAGAGGAGGGGGCCCATCCCCCTCCCCAGTCGCTGCACGGCGCTGCGCGGCTGCGGGGGCGCTGAAACATTAAAGCTAGGCGGCAGAATTGTGTTGGACTATCATCTTCTTTGAGGGTACAGGCTTGTGGAGAGGTTGAGGGGCCAGCGGCGTGTAGATATCCATGGCATTTACTATTATGAAGCCACAGTGTAAGGTGGAGCAGGAGACGGGAGCGTGGTAAAGGCCGTGGCAAGAACAGGATGGCAGTTTAACGGGTCGGGGCAGGTTTTACACAAGGCTTACATCTAAAACCAAAATATTACAGAAGGGGCAGAATGCCTTAAAAGTGAAACTCAAAAAAAATATAACCTTCATATCCTTTCAAAATAATATGAAGCAAGTTAACACAGAAATTACACCGGTTTCACCTGGGACAGGTGAACTCTAAATATCCTCTCGGTGGCTGGATTACTTAGCAATAAGGTAACCGGCGTAAGAAAATCGAGAATGATACAAGGCCCATGAAATCTGGGGGCAAGCTTGCCCGCGGGAACAAAATTTTTGACCATAACCTGGTCACCTACCTTCAAAGTGGTGGGTCTCCGTCCACGATCATACCTTTCCCTAACCTTTTCATGAGACACTTTAAGATTGGCTTTAGCCTTCTTCCAAAGATCTTTAATGTTATCCGGATCTATTGTCTCGGGTAGAATGTCATTCAAAGACCAGAGGTTAGAGAGCGGCGAGTTGGGAACAAACTTGAACATCAAAGAAGCTGGAGTAAATTTGTGTGATTCATGGACCGCCGAATTCAAAGCAAAAGCTAACCAATGCAGGGACGTGTCCCACCTAGAATGATCTTCATGATGATAGGCAATAAGTGCGGACCTGAGATTACGGTTAACCCGTTCAGCCAGAGATGGTTGAGGGTAATAAGCGGAAGTAGTTACATGAGAGATGGACAAGTCAAAACAGAATTTACGAAACAGATTTGATGTAAAAGCTTTAGCATTATCAGATACAATGTATTGGCACGGACCAAAAGAAGCAAAAATAGAATTTAGGCAAGTAATGGTGGACTGAGCGGTAGCCAGCTTAGTCGGAAATAACCAAGAAAATCTAGTAAAGCCATCTACGCACACAAAGATGAACTTGTTAGCATTACCCTTTGACTGGGGGAAGGGTCCTACATAATCGATATACAGGCGTTCCATGGGGCGCGACGCTTGATGCGAAGACAAAAGGCCTACCTTGGTGGACATGGTGGGTTTACTAAGCAAACAAGATTTACAAGCTTTTACAAGTTCACGGATTTCACCGTCCATACCTTTCCAAATGAACATTTCACGAATTTTTTCACGGGTTTTAAAGATTCCAAGATGCCCTCCTAATGGGGTCTCATGATAATACTTGAAGATCATAGGCACAAGAACCGCTGGCACGACAACCTTCATCATCTTATCATGCCTCGATGGGCAACATAAAACACCATTCCTCAGAACATAAGGGACGACATGTTCCCCAGAAGAAAGGGTTTCCATTATCGGAGCCAGCGTAGGATCTTCACGTTGGTATTTCTCGATATCCCTAAAGAGCATGGGAGCATCTGTTAGGATGGCATTAACCTCAGATAGTATGGACTCGGAAGGTGATGAACTGTCGACAGGTTCATGGGTCTCGACGTCGTTAGAAAACATACGGCTGAGTCCATCAGCAACAACATTTTCAGTACCTCTGATATGTCGTACATCGAATTGGAAGGCAGAAATACGGATGGCCCAACGGGCTATACGACCAGTACGACGCGGCCTACCTAAGACCCAGCTTAAGGCTTGATTATCTGTCTCCAAGTCGAATTTGACATGTTCCAGATAGAGACGGAACTTTTCTAAGGCAAATAAAACTGCCAAACCTTCAAGCTCATATATGGAGTACTTTGCTTCTTGAGCCGAGAGAGTCCTAGATGCATAGGCGATGGGGCGCCTCCCTAGTTCAGTCTCTTGAAGAAGGACTGCAGCTACCGCCGACGACGACGCGTCGGTTTGGACGATGAATTTCTTCGAGAAATCAGGCATAGCAAGTACAGGGGCATTACAGAGAGCTAATTTAAGGTCTTCAAAAGCGGCTTGTTGAGACGGTCCCCACTCGAATTTGATGCCTTTCCTACGGAGAAGGTTTAAGGGCGCCGCTCTATTAGCAAAATTAGGAATGAACTTCCTGAAGAAATTCACCATGCCAATGAACCTGGCGATACCTTTAATGTCCTTGGGAGGTTTACAATCACGGATGGCCTGTGTTCTAGAATGATCGACTGCTACACCATCAGGTGACACAATATGCCCTAGGAATGACATAGAGGGCTTAGCAAAGGCAACCTTGGACAACTTAACAGTTAACCCAGCCTTACGAAGGCGATTGAGAACTTCTCGCAGATGATCTAGATGTTCTTCAAAGGTTTCGGAAAATACGACGACATCATCCAAGTAGTGATATAAGTACTCAAATTTGATGTCGGAAAAGACCCTATCTAGTAGCCTAGTGAGCACAGCTGCCCCCGTGGGGAGCCCGAAAGGCACGCGGTTGTATTCATATAAATTCCAGTCCGTGGCAAACGCTGTAAGATGTTTAGACTCTTCGGCAAGGGGAATTTGGTTGTAGGCCTGATTCAAATCCAAGATCGTGAAGAACTTGGCCTTACGAAACCATGAAAAGCAAGAATGAAGGTCGGGAAGGGGCACAGATTGCAACACCACCTTCCGATTGAGAGCCCTGTAATCAATGACAGGCCTGAAGCCTCCTTGGGGTTTCGGGACTAGAAAAATAGGCGAAGAATACGCTGACTTAGAGGGCCTAATAATACCATCCTTCAACATCTGATCGATGATTTCTTTCAGAGCCTTCATTTTAGGTGGAGATAGCCTATACGGTGGAAAACGGACAGGAATCGAATCCGTGACCTCAATTTTGTATTCAATAAGGTCAGTAACACCAAGAGTATCAGAGAACACCTCGGGAAACGACTGACACAGTTTCCGAATACTATCAGCCTGCTCCTCAGGTAGATGTCTAAGGTCTAACAACATCTCATCCTGGGTAGGCGAAATAGATGAACATGATACAGAATTACACTTTAACAAGGGAATTCTACAATTGGACGCAAATTTGAATGTGCACGACCTACTCTGGAGATCGAGCACAAGACCAGAGTGAGAAATGAAGTCCGCTCCCAATATGATGGGGCAAGACAAACGCTTGGCCACAAACAATTTGATCTTCCATGTAAATTTAAAAACCCGAATTTTGACATGTAAGGAACCTAGAATTTCTAATGGAGATGAATTAGCCGAAACATATTTAACAGGAGATGAGTCATAGTCAGGGAGTTTACAAACAGATTTCAATTTAGAATACCAATCAGCCGAAATAATGGAACAAACACTGCCTGAATCTAAGAGAGCTGTTATAGGCTCGTTATTTAACTCAATCTTAAGAAAAGGAACAGGTGCGGGGGTATCCGCCGCAATCCTAAGACACTCTTTAGGGCATTCAAAAGATGAATTTGAAGGCTGGTCGTTCTCTGCATTTACAACCTGTTTACTAGGGGCTAAGTCTCGGGAAGATGGATTAGTCGGCTCAGCCGACGCCACTAGTCACTTTTTATTATTGACATCGCTGGAATTTGCACCAGAAGTTGAGCAGGAGGGGGTGCTATTTGAGTTTGGGCAATTCTTGGCGATATGTGAGAAGGCCCCACACTTAAAACAGCCTTGTGATGACCCTGCTCCATTCCTTGTCCCACTTGACTTGATCAGAGGACACTTATTCCGCAGATGGTCAGGCGACCCGCAAGCATAACATTTACGGGGATTGACTGGTCGGCGAGGTGGAGGCCGAGTGTTACTAAAGGAAGGCGGGGGTTCTTTCGCGACACGCAAAGAATCGGCGTATCTAACTCCTTCCGCTGAGACGGCCAATGCTTCAAGTTCAGAGAAGGTTTGCGGACACGCCGCGAAACACAAATATGACCTGTAGGATGGCGAAATACCTTCTACAATAGCCTGCACAATCTGATCTTCAGGAAAGTGCAGAGCAAACACCCTAGTGTAGAATTTGATATCTTGAATGAAATCAGCCAAGTTTTCATCCAAGCGCTGTACACGGTAATAGTACTTCTGAATCAGGGAGGACCTGGCCCTAGCCGGGATGAAGTTAGCTAGCAAATGGGCATGGAAATCCTCAATAGATGATTGCTCGGCAATGGCTCTTACGATTTTATCAGAGAGAATACCAATAGCATACGGATAGATAATTTGCAAAATTTGACATGGCGAAAGAGAAAAAACAAGAGCATGATCCTGAAATTCCACTAGAAATCTTAAAAATGAAATTACATCACTGGTGGTGTTGACGGAAAACTTAGAGATACCTCTAAGCAACATTGCCAATGGATGAGGCAAGCTACTGAACCCAGGTGACATAGTCGTTAAAGGTTTCAATGGCAAAGAAGTTAATTCAGAGCGGATGTTACCCAATGACGCACGGCGTTCAGATTCGTTGTTCGATGGGGCAGAGATAGTTTGAGCAGCAACGGTTATCCTATTGATTTCTCCCTGAGGAGGCTCTTCCTCGTTACCTACTTTCACCGTGGCGGGTTGATCAGTTTTGGGAGGAACTTCGCCGGTTAGCAATTGAGTGACCTTATTAGACAATTCAGAAATAGTTTCAAGGAGCGTATTAGCGTCCTTCCTCTGAACGTCATTCACCTTTAGAGACAACAGATCATTAACTCTATTTGCAAAGTGATACAGCCTGCCTTGCACACGCTTAATTTGATTAGGAGACGGATCGTTTTCATCAAAAAAGCTGACTACAGATGCTAGCCCAGTAATATTCTCGACGATCGTGGAAAGAGAGTCATCAATTTCTTTCTCTCCCAAATTGGGGATGGAAATGGGCAAATCAAGGGACTCTCTAAGCTTGTTGGTGTCGATTGCAACCGTGCCTCCAGATTGCACATTTCTGATAGTTAACTCGTATATCAACTCCTCTTTGCGCAAGTAGTTAAGGAGGAGAACATCGCGAGGGCCGGGCATGATGACAGAACAATTTTGAAAAACTCAAAAAATTCCAGCAACTGAGAAAATTATTAGAGTTCGAATCAAAGCAATGTTTAGCCGTCAAAAGGGGCTAAATTGAGACCCATTCAACCACGCTCTGCTACCACTTGTTACGGAGATATCCGTGGTAGGTAGAGGTGAAAGAAGGTGCGGGTGTGAATGGGTTTCAAGCTACGAAATTAACGTGCAATGTAAAATTAATTTAAAATTTAACTAGGTTATATTTTCTTTTCAAAAACAAGAGATAACAATCATAACAGGTACAGAGTAGCAAAAAAATAGGTACAATATTACTGGATTCGGGCTCAGTGCCCTTACTTCATAACTCTTGGGCAATCAGCCCCGCCTTACTCCAAAAAAAAAAAAATTAGCCAAGGGGCAGAAAACCCCATTCATGCCCAGGAGCACTGGCTCCAAACATTACACATAAAGCCTGCACGAGGCATACAGAAACAAATTTCAAAGAGCGATCCGCTCTCAAAATTGTAAGCCTATCACAAGGCCACACCAAACTCTACCTTCAAGCTGTCCTCTAAGGACGTATTCACAGGGGTAAAATACCCAACCTACTGAGGTCTATTACATGAAAAGAAGGTTGATGACCTCTAAAATAACAATTTGAGAGGAGGCGATCTTGCACTCCTAATACACTTTGTTTTTAAAACCTAATCTGGCTCTGGGCCGCTAACGCAAGGGCTAATCCCATACTACAGAGGTGACTTAGAGAAGAACACTTTACATTACATAAACGAAGAATAGTTTGAGAAAATAAGTTCACCTCAAAACAAATGTGAGTGGGAGCTCGAGAGGGTTAGCACTCTCTATCCCAATATGTAGCTTTACAAGAAAAAGATGAAAAGAGTAATTACATTTTAGGAAAAGGTTACATGATGGAAATGCTTCGAACCCGCCGCGAGTGTTAAACTGCCGACCTAGCAAGAAAAGAAGTTATTAATAGGCCATTACCTGGTGTTGAACGGCTGAAGAAGAAAGAGGCGCTTCCCGCCTCCTGCTATGTACTTAATACACTGAAAGATGGAACAGAAGTGGCCCGGAGACCCCAAAATCAGCAGTTTATATCCTCTCGCGGAAGATTCTAGGCGTTAGGGGAAATAAAACACCCTCCCTCAAAGTTTTTATTGGCTAGGGAAAAGAAACCCCTACATAGAGGAAGAAGAAACACATTATTGGTGGAAAATTAATTAAAGAAATTCGGGATTGGCTAGATCCAAAATAAGGGGGAAAAGAGGGGTATACAGCCAACTTAAACCATGACAGAAAGAAATTTAACAAAGAACAAACTCTTGAAATAAAAATTTCTCCAACAAAATAGTTCTTTGATTTCGCACTAGGTTGCACTATAGTAATTCTTCAGTAGTGTCCTCTAGAAGAGAAAGTTCACACTTCTTACTTCAAGCGAAACAAAGACACATCAAAAATGACACAGTTCACAAACTCAAAAATTTCCAAGTGGTGACATCTTCTGAGAAAGTAGAGAATTAATAGAATAGATAAAGTTCAACCTTCCTCCAGAAGAGGAGTTTCAACTGGCGCAACTTTTAAATAAACGGTGTAGAGGTGTACCGCCCGGTACAATAATAATAATAATAATAATAATAATAATAATAATAATAATAATAATAATAATAATAATAATAATAATAATAATAATAATAATAATAATAATAATAATATTTGTTACCGTGGTTGGTGGATCAGCAGAGGTGAAAGAAGGTGCCGGGGTGAATGGGTCTAACCACCAAACCAAAGTAAATTTAAAACTTTAACAAAGGTTATATTTTCTGAGTTTCAACAATCAATAACAACCAAAATTTAACAACCTTTCACTGGTTAATATAACAATAACATACCAGGTACCATGACAAAATTTATACAAGGCAAGTACATCCAAAATTTAGTGATAGTTTAGTAATACAGGCTTCCAGCCCCTCGCATTACATTCCCTGAGCTCTCAGCTCGACCTTACAACAGATTATTTTACACAAGGGCAGAAAACCCCTAGTCCCTGGAGCACTTGCTTCCGACTCCAAATATCAAGCCTCCCAGAGGCACAGTTACCACACTTGAACAGAGCTGACACGCTCTCAGTTTTTCAAGCCTTTTCAAGGCAATATCAGACCTTACAATTACTTGCCATCAAGGCACAACTTACAAAAATGAAACAGGGGTATCTCGTACCCAATCTACAGGGCCTTCGTGTAAAAGAAATAACAGTTAAATAAATGGCCCGAACACAAAATGAAAGTAGGCGAATACTTGCACTCCTCTATGCGACTTCTTAAAACCTAACGGGCACTAGGCCGATAAAACAGGGGATATTCCCAAACTACGGAGGTGACTCGTATAATGAGGAAATTTAAAACATTACGGAAGGGAGAAAATTAGTTACAAAACGTAGTCACCTCAAACCAAAATGAAGGGGAGCTCGAGAGGGTGCATCACTCTCTATCCCCGCATTACAGTTACAGATTTTATGAGATTTTCACATTAGCCGGCAGAACTTACATTTTAGAGAAGTTGGTTACATATTAAAGTTTTGGGCCCTTTTCTCAGGTTAAACTGCGGAGCTAGCAAGAATTAAAGATGTTAAACGGCCATTACCTTGCTGAAGAACAGCTGCCTGATGAAAGAGGCACCTCCCGCCTCCTGCTTCACATAACACACTTAGTTAGATGTTGATCAAGTGGCCAAGATTTCCGCAGTTTATAAACCCTCGGCTGCTGGCTTCCCACCCACCTTTCATGAATAATTAAGCCACACCCTCTCAATGTTATTGGTAGATGAAAAAGTTACACACAAAATTGAAGAAGTAGCATGTGATAGGCTGAAAATTAATAACAGAAATTAGGGATTGGCTGAATTCAAAACTGGCGGAAAGAAAAGATCAATATTGCCAACCGAAAAATGAATGAAAAAATTTAGTAAAGAACAAACTTATGAATACAAAATTTCTTCAAATAAAGTTCCTTCACTTCGCACCAGGGTGCATGATCATGGTTTTTTTTTTGCAGTGACCTCTATGAGAGAATGTCCAAATTTCTTGATGTACGGAAAACAAAAACAAGTTGAAATACATACAGTATTGGAAACTTCACCATCACAAATTTAAGGTAGTGACATCTTCTGAGTAAAAGTTTAAGTAGGTCTAGTTCCAAGTTCAGTGTTTCTCCAGTAGAGGAGTTCTAATTGGCGCAAGATTTAAATGTGCGGCGTAGAGGTGTACCTCCCGGTATAATAATAATAATAATAATAATAATAATAATAATAATAATAATAATAATAATAATAATAATAATAATAATAATAATAATAATAATAATAGTAATAATAATAATAGGGGCGTGATAAGCTCAGTGGCTTGGCTGCTGGCTTTCCACCCGGAAGGCTGAGGTTCGAATGCCGGTCAATCCTGGGTCGAGGTTTTCATCTCAAGAATCACGTGACGTCAGGAAGGGCATCCGGTCTTAAACCCCCAGCCGAAACCAAAATGAGCCTGGTTGGCTCCAGTGACCCCAGAAATAGCTGGGACAAGCTGAAGAAAGTTTCTTTTTTTGCTAGTGACTTTACGTCGCACCGACACAGATAGTTCTTATGGCGACGGCGGGATAGGAAAGGGCATGGAGTGGGAAGGAAGCGGCCATGGCCTTAATTAAGGTACAGCCCAAGCATTCGTCTGGTGTGAAAATGGAAACCATCTTCAGGGCTGCCGACAGTTGGTTCGAATCCACCACCTCGCGAATTCAAGCTGACGGCTGCTACGTGATCCAAACTGCGTAACCAACTCGCTCGGATATAATAATAATAATAATAATAATAATAATAATAATAATAATAATAATAATAATAATAATAATAATAATAATAATAATAATAATAATAATAATAATAATAATAATAATAATAATAATAATAATAATTGTACCGGGCGGTACACCTCTACACCGTTTATTTAAAAGTTGCGCCAGTTGAAACTCCTCTTCTGGAGGAAGGTTGAACTTTATCTATTCTATTAATTCTCTACTTTCTCAGAAGATGTCACCACGTGGAAAATTTTGAGTTTTTGAACTGTGTCACTTTTGATGTGTTTTTGTTTCGCTTGAAGTAAGAAGTGTGAACTTTCTCTTCTAGAGGACACTACTGAAGATCAACAATAGTGCAACCTAGTGCGGAGTCAAAGAACTATTTTGTTGAAGAAATTTTTATTTCAAATGTTTGTTCTTTGCTAAATTTCTTTCTGTTATTGTTTACGTTGGCTGTATACCCCTCTCTTTCCCCTTGTTTTGCATGTAGCCAATCCCGAATTTCTTAAATTAATTTCTATCCAATCAGATGTATCTTCCCCCAACTTGAATCGATTGCGGGGTCCTATCCAATAAAAATATTGTGGGCGGGTGTTTTCATTCCCCTAACGCCTAGAAACTTCCGCGAGAGTATTTAAACTGCTGATTTTGGGGTCTCCGGGCCACTTCTGTTCCATCTTTCAGTGTATTAAGTACATAGCAGGAGGCGGGAAGCGCCTCTTTCTTCTTCAGCCGTTCAACACCAGGTAATGGCCTATTAATAACTTCTTTTCTTGCTAGGTCGGCAGTTTAACACTCGCGGCGGGTTCGAAGCATTTCCATCATGTAACCTTTTCCTAAAATGTAATTACTCTTTTCATCTTTTTCTTGTAAAGCTACATATTGGGATAGAGAGTGCTAACCCTCTCGAGCTCCCACTCACATTTGTTTTGAGGTGAACTTATTTTCTCAAACTATTCTTCGTTTATGTAATGTAAAGTGTTCTTCTCTAAGTCACCTCTGTAGTATGGGATTAGCCCTTGCGTTAGCGGCCCAGAGCCAGATTAGGTTTTATAAACAAAGTGTATTAGGAGTGCAAGATCGCCTCCTCTCAAATTGTTATTTTAGAGGTCATGTAATCAACCTTCTTTTCATGTAATAGACCTCCGTAGGTTGGGTATTTTACCCCTGTGAATACGTCCTTAGAGGACAGCTTGAAGGTAGAGTTTGGTGTGGCCTTGTGATAGGCTTACAATTTTGAGAGCGGATCGCTCTTTGAAATTTGTTTCTGTATGCCTCGTGCAGGCTTTATGTGTAATGTTTGGAGCCAGTGCTCCTGGGCATGAATGGGGTTTTCTGCCCCTTGGATAATTTTTTTTTTGGAGTAAGGCGGGGCTGATTGCCCAAGAGTTATGAAGTAAGGGCACTGAGCCCGAATCCAGTAATATTGTACCTACTTTTTTGCTACTCTGTACCTGTTATGATTGTTATCTCTTGTTTTTGAAAAGAAAATATAACCTAGTTAAATTTTAAATTAATTTTACATTGCACGTTAATTTCGTAGCTTGAAACCCATTCACACCCGCACCTTCTTTCACCTCTACCTACCACGGATATCTCCGTAACAAGTGGTAGCAGAGCGTGGTTGAATGGGTCTCAATTTAGCCCCTTTTGACGGCTAAACATTGCTTTGATTCGAACTCTAACAATTTTCTCAGTTGCTGGAATTTTTTGAGTTTTTCAAAATTGTTCTGTCATCATGCCCGGCCCTCGCGATGTTCTCCTCCTTAACTACTTGCGCAAAGAGGAGTTGATATACGAGTTAACTATCAGAAATGTGCAATCTGGAGGCACGGTTGCAATCGACACCAACAAGCTTAGAGAGTCCCTTGATTTGCCCATTTCCATCCCCAATTTGGGAGAGAAAGAAATTGATGACTCTCTTTCCACGATCGTCGAGAATATTACTGGGCTAGCTTCCGTAGTTAGTTTTTTTGATGAAAATGATCCGTCTCCTAACCAAATTAAGCGTGTGCAAGGCAGGCTGTATCACTTTGCAAATAGAGTTAATGATCTGTTGTCTCTAAAGGTGAATGACGTTCAGAGGAAGGACGCTAATACGCTCCTTGAAACTATTTCTGAATTGTCTAATAAGGTCACTCAATTGCTAACCGGCGAAGTTCCTCCCAAAACTGATCAACCCGCCACGGTGAATGTAGGTAACGAGGAAGAGCCTCCTCAGGGAGAAGTCAATAGGATAACCGTTGCTGCTCAAACTATCTCTGCCCCATCGAACAACGAATCTGAACGCCGTGCGTCATTGGGTAACATCCGCTCTGAATTAACTTCTTTGCCATTGAAACCTTTAACGACTATGTCACCTGGGTTCAGTAGCTTGCCTCATCCATTGGCAATGTTGCTTAGAGGTATCTCTAAGTTTTCCGTCAACACCACCAGTGATGTAATTTCATTTTTAAGATTTCTAGTGGAATTTCAGGATCATGCTCTTGTTTTTTCTCTTTCGCCATGTCAAATTTTGCACATTATCTATCCGTATGCTATTGGTATTCTCTCTGATAAAATCGTAAGAGCCATTGCCGAGCAATCATCTATTGAGGATTTCCATGCCCATTTGCTAGCTAACTTCATCCCGGCTAGGGCCAGGTCCTCCCTGATTCAGAAGTACTATTACCGTGTACAGCGCTTGGATGAAAACTTGGCTGATTTCATTCAAGATATCAAATTCTACACTAGGGTGTTTGCTCTGCACTTTCCTGAAGATCAGATTGTGCAGGCTATTGTAGAAGGTATTTCGCCATCCTACAGGTCATATTTGTGTTTCGCGGCGTGTCCGCAAACCTTCTCTGAACTTGAAGCATTGGCCGTCTCAGCGGAAGGAGTTAGATACGCCGATTCCTTGCGTGTCGCGAAAGAACCCCCGCCTTCCTTTAGTAACACTCGGCCTCCACCTCGCCGACCAGTCAATCCCCGTAAATGTTATGCTTGCGGGTCGCCTGACCATCTGCGGAATAAGTGTCCTCTGATCAAGTCAAGTGGGACAAGGAATGGAGCAGGGTCATCACAAGGCTGTTTTAAGTGTGGGGCCTTCTCACATATCGCCAAGAATTGCCCAAACTCAAATAGCACCCCCTCCTGCTCAACTTCTGGTGCAAATTCCAGCTATGTCAATAATAAAAAGTGACTAGTGGCGTCGGCTGAGCCGACTAATCCATCTTCCCGAGACTTAGCCCCTAGTAAACAGGTTGTAAATGCAGAGAACGACCAGCCTTCAAATTCATCTTTTGAATGCCCTAAAGAGTGTCTTAGGATTGCGGCGGATACCCCCGCACCTGTTCCTTTTCTTAAGATTGAGTTAAATAACGAGCCTATAACAGCTCTCTTAGATTCAGGCAGTGTTTGTTCCATTATTTCGGCTGATTGGTATTCTAAATTGAAATCTGTTTGTAAACTCCCTGACTATGACTCATCTCCTGTTAAATATGTTTCGGCTAATTCATCTCCATTAGAAATTCTAGGTTCCTTACATGTCAAAATTCGGGTTTTTAAATTTACATGGAAGATCAAATTGTTTGTGGCCAAGCGTTTGTCTTGCCCCATCATATTGGGAGCGGACTTCATTTCTCACTCTGGTCTTGTGCTCGATCTCCAGAGTAGGTCGTGCACATTCAAATTTGCGTCCAATTGTAGAATTCCCTTGTTAAAGTGTAATTCTGTATCATGTTCATCTATTTCGCCTACCCAGGATGAGATGTTGTTAGACCTTAGACATCTACCTGAGGAGCAGGCTGATAGTATTCGGAAACTGTGTCAGTCGTTTCCCGAGGTGTTCTCTGATACTCTTGGTGTTACTTACCTTATTGAATACAAAATTGAGGTCACGGATTCGATTCCTGTCCGTTTTCCACCGTATAGGCTATCTCCACCTAAAATGAAGGCTCTGAAAGAAATCATCGATCAGATGTTGAAGGATGGTATTATTAGGCCCTCTAAGTCAGCGTATTCTTCGCCTATTTTTCTAGTCCCGAAACCCCAAGGAGGCTTCAGGCCTGTCATTGATTACAGGGCTCTCAATCGGAAGGTGGTGTTGCAATCTGTGCCCCTTCCCGACCTTCATTCTTGCTTTTCATGGTTTCGTAAGGCCAAGTTCTTCACCATCTTGGACTTGAATCAGGCCTATAATCAAATTCCCCTTGCCGAAGAGTCTAAACATCTTACAGCGTTTGCCACGGACTGGAATTTATATGAATACAACCGCGTGCCTTTCGGGCTCCCCACGGGGGCAGCTGTGCTCACTAGGCTACTAGATAGGGTCTTTTCCGACATCAAATTTGAGTACTTATATCACTACTTGGATGATGTCGTCGTATTTTCCGAAACCTTTGAAGAACATCTAGATCATCTGCGAGAAGTTCTCAATCGCCTTCGTAAGGCTGGGTTAACTGTTAAGTTGTCCAAGGTTGCCTTTGCTAAGCCCTCTATGTCATTCCTAGGGCATATTGTGTCACCTGATGGTGTAGCAGTCGATCATTCTAGAACACAGGCCATCCGTGATTTTAAACCTCCCAAGGACATTAAAGGTATCGCCAGGTTCATTGGCATGGTGAATTTCTTCAGGAAGTTCATTCCTAATTTTGCTAATAGAGCGGCGCCCTTAAACCTTCTCCGTAGGAAAGGCATCAAATTCGAGTGGGGACCGTCTCAACAAGCCGCTTTTGAAGACCTTAAATTAGCTCTCTGTAATGCCCCTGTACTTGCTATGCCTGATTTCTCGAAGAAATTCATCGTCCAAACCGACGCGTCGTCGTCAGCGGTAGCTGCAGTCCTTCTTCAAGAGACTGAACTAGGGAGGCGCCCCATCGCCTATGCATCTAGGACTCTCTCGGCTCAAGAAGCAAAGTACTCCATATATGAGCTTGAAGGTTTGGCAGTTTTATTTGCCTTAGAAAAGTTCCGTCTCTATCTGGAACATGTCAAATTCGACTTGGAGACAGATAATCAAGCCTTAAGCTGGGTCTTAGGTAGGCCGCGTCGTACTGGTCGTATAGCCCGTTGGGCCATCCGTATTTCTGCCTTCCAATTCGATGTGCGACATATCAGAGGTACTGAAAATGTTGTTGCTGATGGACTCAGCCGTATGTTTTCTAACGACGTCGAGACCCATGAACCTGTCGACAGTTCATCACCTTCCGAGTCCATACTATCCGAGGTTAATGCCATCCTAACCGATGCTCCCATGCTCTTTAGGGATATTGAGAAATACCAACGTGAAGATCCTACGCTGGCTCCGATAATGGAAACCCTTTCTTCTGGGGAACATGTCGTCCCTTATGTTCTGAGGAATGGTGTTTTATGTTGCCCTTCGAGGCATGATAAGTTGATGAAAGTTGTTGTTCCAGCGGTTCTTGTACCTATGATCTTCAAATACTATCATGAGACCCCATTAGGAGGGCATCTTGGAATCTTTAAAACTCGTGAAAGGATTCGTGAAATGTTCATATGGAAAGGTATGGACGCTGAAATTCGGGAACTTGTAAAAGCTTGTAAATCTTGTTTGATCAGTAAACCCACCATGTCCACTAAAGTAGGCCTTTTGTCTTCTCATCAAGCGTCGCGCCCCTGGAACGCCTGTATATTGATTATGTGGGACCCTTCCCCCAGTCAAAGGGTAATGCCAACAAGTTCATCTTTGTGTGTGTAGATGGTTTTACAAGATTTTCCTGGTTATTTCCGACTAAGCTGGCTACCGCTCAGTCAACCATTACTTGCTTAAATTCTATTTTCGCTTCTTTTGGTCCGTGCCAATACATTGTATCTGATAATGCTAAGGCTTTTACATCTAATTTATTTCGTAAATTCTGTTTTGACTTGTCCATCTCTCATGTAACTACTTCCGCTTATTACCCTCAACCATCTCTGGCTGAACGGGTTAACCGTAATCTCAGGTCCGCACTTATTGCCTATCATCATGAAGATCATTCTAGGTGGGACACGTCCCTGCATTGGTTAGCTTTTGCTTTGAATTCGGCGGTCCATGAATCACACAAATTTACTCCAGCTTCTTTGATGTTCAAGTTCGTTCCCAACACGCCGCTCTCTAACCTCTGGTCTCTGAATGACATTCTGCCCGAGACAATAGATCCGGACAACATTAAAGATCTTTGGAAGAAGGCTAAAGCTAATCTTAAAGTGTCTCATGAAAAGGTTAGGGAAAGGTATGATCGTGGACGGAGACCCACCACTTTGAAGGTAGGTGACCAGGTTATGGTCAAAAATTTTGTTCCCGCGGGCAAGCTTGCCCCCAGATGTCATGGGCCTTTTATCATTCTCGATTTTCTTACGCCGGTTACCTTATTGCTAAGTAATCCAGCCACCGAGAGGATATTTAGAGTTCACCTGTCCCAGGTGAAACCGGTGTAATTTCTGTGTTAACTTGCTTCATATTATTTTGAAAGGATATGAAGGTTATATTTTTTTTTTTGAGTTTCACTTTTAAGGCATTCTGCCCCTTCTGTAATATTTTGGTTTTAGATGTAAGCCTTGTGTAAAACCTGCCCCGACCCGTTAAACTGCCATCCTGTTCTTGCCACGGCCATTACCACGCTCCCATCTCCTGCTCCACCTTACACTGTGGCTTCATAATAGTAAATGCCATGGATATCTACACGCCGCTGGCCCCTCAACCTCTCCACAAGCCTGTACCCTCAAAGAAGATGATAGTCCAACACAATTCTGCCGCCTAGCTTTAATGTTTCAGCGCCCCCGCAGCCGCGCAGCGCCGTGCAGCGACTGGGGAGGGTGATGGGCCCCCTCCTCTCCAGCGAGGACGACATGTGCACGGCGAGCCGGAGCTCTCCTCCCGGCCAAGGCTGATGTGCGGCGCACGACCTGCTACATGCCCGCAGCCTGTATCTGTTCACCGCGGGCGCGGCGTACTTCAACACCTCTGCTCCCCTCATAGTGCGGGCGAGCGGTATCTCAGGGTACTTGAGGGGTCCGAGCGACCTCCGTTGGACGCAAGCTGCAACGGCCGGTCTGGCCATCCGACTCAATCTACATCAACTACATGGACAGTCACCATAAGTAATAACTACACTTGGGAATTCAACAACAATATTTGGTGGACATTGCAAAATTTTTCTTCACCTTTAAGTATTAAAAGTTTATCTTCAGAAATTCAAATTCTACAAACATAAAGACTTTCATTCACCTGCAACAACAACATTTTGAAACTGAATTAAGAAATCTTGTAAATGCTTCTGCTATCTATCTTCGTATCAACATCATTACTTGGACTTTGTTTCAAACTGATTTCATGTGTCACCCCTGGAGGAACTTTTGGGGGGGGAGGTCTGTACCGGGCGGTACACCTCTACACCGTTTATTTAAAAGTTGCGCCAGTTGAAACTCCTCTTCTGGAGGAAGGTTGAACTTTATCTATTCTATTAATTCTCTACTTTCTCAGAAGATGTCACCACTTGGAAATTTTTGAGTTTGTGAACTGTGTCATTTTTGATGTGTCTTTGTTTCGCTTGAAGTAAGAAGTGTGAACTTTCTCTTCTAGAGGACACTACTGAAGAATTACTATAGTGCAACCTAGTGCGAAATCAAAGAACTATTTTGTTGGAGAAATTTTTATTTCAAGAGTTTGTTCTTTGTTAAATTTCTTTCTGTCATGGTTTAAGTTGGCTGTATACCCCTCTTTTCCCCCTTATTTTGGATCTAGCCAATCCCGAATTTCTTTAATTAATTTTCCACCAATAATGTGTTTCTTCTTCCTCTATGTAGGGGTTTCTTTTCCCTAGCCAATAAAAACTTTGAGGGAGGGTGTTTTATTTCCCCTAACGCCTAGAATCTTCCGCGAGAGGATATAAACTGCTGATTTTGGGGTCTCCGGGCCACTTCTGTTCCATCTTTCAGTGTATTAAGTACATAGCAGGAGGCGGGAAGCGCCTCTTTCTTCTTCAGCCGTTCAACACCAGGTAATGGCCTATTAATAACTTCTTTTCTTGCTAGGTCGGCAGTTTAACACTCGCGGCGGGTTCGAAGCATTTCCATCATGTAACCTTTTCCTAAAATGTAATTACTCTTTTCATCTTTTTCTTGTAAAGCTACATATTGGGATAGAGAGTGCTAACCCTCTCGAGCTCCCACTCACATTTGTTTTGAGGTGAACTTATTTTCTCAAACTATTCTTCGTTTATGTAATGTAAAGTGTTCTTCTCTAAGTCACCTCTGTAGTATGGGATTAGCCCTTGCGTTAGCGGCCCAGAGCCAGATTAGGTTTTATAAACAAAGTGTATTAGGAGTGCAAGATCGCCTCCTCTCAAATTGTTATTTTAGAGGTCATGTAATCAACCTTCTTTTCATGTAATAGACCTCCGTAGGTTGGGTATTTTACCCCTGTGAATACGTCCTTAGAGGACAGCTTGAAGGTAGAGTTTGGTGTGGCCTTGTGATAGGCTTACAATTTTGAGAGCGGATCGCTCTTTGAAATTTGTTTCTGTATGCCTCGTGCAGGCTTTATGTGTAATGTTTGGAGCCAGTGCTCCTGGGCATGAATGGGGTTTTCTGCCCCTTGGCTAATTTTTTTTTTGGAGTAAGGCGGGGCTGATTGCCCAAGAGTTATGAAGTAAGGGCACTGAGCCCGAATCCAGTAATATTGTACCTACTTTTTTGCTACTCTGTACCTGTTATGATTGTTATCTCTTGTTTTTGAAAAGAAAATATAACCTAGTTAAATTTTAAATTAATTTTACATTGCACGTTAATTTCGTAGCTTGAAACCCATTCACACCCGCACCTTCTTTCACCTCTACCTACCACGGATATCTCCGTAACAATAATAATAATAATAGACTGGCTCAGACGGTTGAGGCGCTGGTCTTCTGACCCCAACTTGGCAGGTTCGAACCTGGTTCAGTCCGGTGATATTTGAAGGTCCTCAAATACGTCAGCCCCGCGTCGATGGATTTCGTGGTACGTAAAATAACTCTTGCTTGACAAAATTCCGGCACCTTGGCCTCCCCGGAAACCGTAATAAAATCACTTATTGGTACGTAAAAGCAATAACATTAATTTTAATAACATTAATAATAATAATAATAATAATAATAATAACGAAAAATAGCGCACCATGCAAACTGCACTGGGAAGGGAATGTAAATTGCACCCAGCAAATGTATTTTTTCGTTACAGCGTATTTTATCATTGCACTTTCGAAGCGCAACAACCTCCATTATTCCAATTCATAATAACTGTTACGGAGTTTCCGTGGAGCAGAAAGAGGTAAAAGAAGGTGCTGGGTGGAATGTGTCTACTACTATATGAAAGATTAAGTTTAAAACTTTAACATAGGTCATATTTCTTTTTCAATCACAAACTTAACACATTTTTCACTTAGTGAAATAACAGGGTGACAGGTACAAATAGCAATCTTGAAATAAGAATTGGAAAACCCAAGATTAGAGAATTTAACAGATTTGGGCTTCAATCCCTTAATTTTCCAACTTTACAATATCACCCATTAGTGTTTACATAGACAAGGAGAAATCTTCCAAAACAAGAGCACTTTGCTCCAACCGATACAAATTTACAGCCTTCCAGAGGCACCCCTCAATATTACAGTTGAATTAGAAATCACAGAAACGAGCTTACCCGCTCTCCAACATTAACCAAGGAGACTGCACTCCCAATTTGTTACAGCTCACTTAAGGCAACATCACCCCAAAATTCTTACACATTTCTGGCCTCTCTAGGCTCAATCTACACTTTTACAATTTTGTACACAGGGGTAAGTAGTACCCAAACTACTGGGCCTTCGTGGAAGAGAAAAACAGGTTAGATTACTGGCCCGAACACAAAATGAATGGAGGCGTGCACTTGCGCTCCTAGAAAATGAAATATAAACCCCTAATTAGGCTCTCGGCCCGATGAAACAGAGACTAATCCCAAGCTACTGAGGTGACTAGAATGAAGGTTAATTACGCTTTACAGAGAAGAGAAACAGTTACTAAATCGTAGTCACCTCGAACTAAGTTGAAGCGGAAGTCGAGAGGGTAACGCACTCTCTGTCCCCGATTTACAGTTTAAGATCTTTATGAAATTTTACATTAGCCGAAAGAAATTTTACAGTTTAGAAAACAGGAGGTTACATAGTTAGAAATTAGAACTTTCCGTCGTGTAAGTCTGCGGAGGTAGCTACAGAGAGATATGACTGGTGGCCATTACCTGGGCTGATGAACTGCCTGGCGAAGAATGAGGCACCCCGCCTCCCGTCTTAACGCACACACACCCTCAGAAATTCGGTGATACAAAGACAAGGTAGCCTGAAGGACCGCAGCTTATATACGCGAGGGGACGGTTCGAGAGGGTTCTGGACTAATCCGGATACACCCTGTCAATTTTACTGGCAAATTCTAAAGGTACAAGAAATGTGTGATTGGTTAAAAAATAAGTACAGAAAATTCCCGATTGGCCAGGTTCAAAAACTGGTGGAATGAGAAAGAAGTGTTGCAAACCTTGAAGTAACAAAATAAATGAAAGTTAATTTAGTTGAGAAAACATAATAACACAAAACTTCCTTAATTCATTAATTCTTTTACCTTGCACCAGAGTGCATTACCTCAGTTTTTTTTGTATTGACATCTATGGAGAAAAGTCTAGACTTCTTGCCGTAAACCAAAACAAAACAAATAAGCCCAGTCAGTTTAGGCAACTTCAAAATAACACATTACTCAATAATTCACTGGTGACATCTTCAGGTCAATGTCCCCACTTCATGCCGCAGGTGTTTCACGTTTTGTTAGAGAGATAGCGTTCCTTAAGGCGCTTCTTTTAAATGAGCGGAGTTGAGGTGTATTTCTCGGTACAATAATACCTGGTAGAAGTTGTTGAATAAAAGTTTTCTTTCTTTCTTTCTTTCTTTCTTTCTTTCTTACTTTCTTATTCTGTTTACCCTCCAGGGTCAGTTTTCCCTTGGACTCAGTGAGGGACCTCACCTCTATCGCCTCAAGGGCAGTGTCCTGGAGGGTGAGATTTTAGGTCGGGGATAGCCCTACAAATAGGAAGGAGGACCAGTACCTCGTCCAGGCGGCCTCAACTGCTATACTGAACAGGGGTCTTGGTGGGGGATAGGAAGATTGGAAGAGATAGACAAAGAAGACGGAAGGAAGCGACCGTGGCCTCAAGTTAGGTACCATCCCGGCATTTGCCTGGAGGAGAAGTGGGAAACCACGGAAAACCACTTCGAGGAATCGAACCCACCTCTACTCAGTTGACCTCCCGAAGTTGAGTGGACCCCGTTCCAGCGCTCGTATAACTTTTCAAATTTCGTGGCAGTGTCGGGAATCGGACCCGGGCCACCGGGGGTTGGCAGATATTCACGCTAACCAATACACCGCAGAGGCGCACTGAATAAAAGTCATCCAACTTTTTCCTTTCGTTCTTTCTTTTTTACTTTGGACAATAGTATCAAGTACCTTTAAAAAATAATGTTACCTAATAAGACAAATTCTTCCGCGTACTGGGAGGAAACCAGAGGAAACCAGAGGAGTGCGACAGGCTTCAGCAGCCGGCACAATTCCTATCTTCGCCGCTAGATGGGGGTTTCATTCATTCCATTCCTGACCCGGTCGTAGATGACTGGAAACAGGCTGTGGATGTTCATTTCTCTGGGAGGAAGGGGGGCACTTTCATGTAATGCTCAACCCAGTATGACTGATGTTTTACAACGTTCTTCTTTTTGGATTATAGAGAAATAAATAAATAAATAAATAAATAAATAAATAAATAAATAAATAAATAAATAAATAAATAAAATAAAATCAATCAATCAATCAATCAATCAATCAATCAATCAATCAATCAATCAATCAATCAATCAATCAATCAATCAATCAATCAATCAATCAATCAATCAATCAATCAATCAATCAATCAATCAATCAATCAATCAATCAATCAATCAATCAATCAATCAATCAATCAATCAATCAATCAATCAATCAATCCCCACTTCTCTGCTTTTAGGGCAGTCATCCAGGTGACAGATTCTCTATCGGTTGGTTTCCGAGTCTTTTCTTAAATAATTTCAAAAGAGTTAGAAATTTATCGAACATCCTCCTTAGTAAATTATTGTAATCCCTAACTCCCCAATTTGTTCTCTTGAATTCTATCTGCGTCGCAATATGAGCAAGTCGGGTACAAGTGTAGTAGTCCAACTGAAAACATTGGTATAGATATTTTATAGATGCCGATACTATAGATACGCATAGAGGGGGAACGGAAACACTGATGCAGACCTAATGGAACAAAACTCACTTATAACAGAACAGGTATTGGTCGTTTAGTGTTCACTAGTACCTATAGTGATGTCACTGCTTGTTTCGTTTTGACTGACAGCGCTGAATTACACGCAGTACAGGCTAGACAAACGTTTCCACGAAATACAGGAAGGTAATAACCAGTACAATTTACATGAGTGATGCAGTGGAGATTACATTGCTATTGTAGAGCTCCAGTGCAGTTTACAATCACACGTTCGTAAAACCTTGTCAAGTTACCCAGCGTCTTTGACGACAGAAGAAGAAGAAACTGGCCGCGTAGCTGTGGGTTTGCATCCGGGAGAGTAGGGTTCGAACTCCACTATCAGCAGGCCTGAAGACAATTTTTCGTGATTTTTCATTTTATTCTCACATTAGGGAGTATCTGAGACTGTACCTTTTCAGTCCTAGCCCTTTGCTGTCCCATCGTCGACGAAAATCTGAGTAAGTGCAACGTTGAACCACTAGCTGATTTTGTAAGAAATCGTATCCGAATGGTAGAAAAAGTGAAAGAACTATCTTCATTCGTGCAGGTGTCTTCCCAGCTTGCTGAGACTTTCGATGAAGCATGGGTGGTATGAGCCAAAGGCCATGGTATAGCGGCTATTAAAATTTGACCACCAGGAGAGATACATTCGGTTGCCTTGCCATATGCAGAATGCGCACGTACATCACAGGAGAACAATGGCACGAATAACAGTGCAACTGCACATTACGTATCAGGAAAGTAGAGAAAGAGGAGAGGACAGGAAGTGCTCGTGTACACAAGACGGCTTAAGAATCCTTGACAATAAATGCGGCAGTCATACTAAAAAGTTTTTGACTTTGAGAATGGTAGAATTTTGACAAATCGAGACTGTGCTTTACGAGCACTTAGTGCAATGAGGAACAAACTCCTTCTTGGTGCGAGCGACCCCAACGCCCTAGTCGCAGCACCGACCGGGAAGGCAGACATTGTACGGCTATTACGGATAATATGGCCACATCAAACATCACATAGACCATTATAAAGAATATAGATGAATTGCACACAAACGAATGGTTCGGTATCGTTTGCAGCATCGGAACACAATAGGCTGTACACCATAGGCGTGTACTAGTGCTAGGTCTTCACTATGTTGTCGGGGCAAATTATATGATGGTACCTTTTCATGCAGAGCTGCCTGGCCGAGGCGGTAAAGGCGTGATCGGTTCGAATCCCCGTCAGTAAGTCGTACAGTTTATGAAACGTGATTTCCACTTACGGAGGTGCACATGACCCTGAGGTTCACTCAGCCTACACCAAAAATGAGTACCAGGTTAATTCTTGGGGGCAAAGCCGGCCAGGCGTAGAGCTAACCACTCTACCCCATCAAGTGCCGAGGTTACGGATGGTGGAAGCCTTTACCTTCCACCCCTCCAACGGCCTTCATGGCCTGTACGCAGATGGCTTTGCTTTTGCTTTTACCTATTCCTGCGGATCGCACCTCTGTTTGCAGCAACAGCCACATTTATGTCTTGCGGCACTGCGATGATGAAACGTGGAAAATTCTGCATTAAACATCGCAGCGATCGGCAATCACTGCAGGTGTGACGTAAGAGCAAGCTCTATACCAGGGCCTCTCAAACGCCCAAAATCTCACGCGTGCAAATCGAGGCGCAAGAGCTCCGTGCACTATGCATCGGTCGAGCTCGGCTTGTCTCGGACCAACGCTTCGTCTCTGGGCTACTCGGCTAAGCTCGGCTCTACTCGGCGCAACTCAGCTCGGATTTGGAGCGCTACTGGATAAGTGTGGAAGAGGGAGACAGGGGGAGCGAGCAAGACAGGCGTGAGGAAAGAGAGAGTAAGCGCTATTGCTCCAAATTGAGGAGTGGGGGGTCTGCACTCTGGTCAACCAAGCGAAGTCGTCTTTTGCACCGTGCACAGCGCAATGCACTGGTGCATGCACCCTGATAGGCCCTGCTCTATACGAATGAGCACTGTAGAGGGCGTAGCGGAGTCGAGTAACTATAAACGTGCCCGGTACTCTGAAGGCCATTGTAGTAGAACAAGTGAACTGAAAAAAGCTGTGAAGTAGCATTGCAGCATGTTTAATAATAATAATGGCGTACATAGTGGCGTGTACGGAATGTATATCTGTGTGGGAAAACTTATTCCTATTTATGACGTCAAAATTCTAGGTATGTTGAGATTGATCTATAATAAGCTCACCGGACAAAAGAATGTGTCACCCTAGTGTGCACACACAGTTGGATCGTTAAGCCTGTACAGATGGCGCAGCGAACAAGTCCCTTGCTCAACCACACTGTCTTCGTAACATACAGGCCATAATGTAGAAAGCGCGCCAAGCCAATCAGCTGATCAATTGAGGCGAGCTAAGCGAATATTACACATTGTATTTGTGAATGTAATCCATAAGGATTGGGAGCATTCTTAGCATTCTTAGGATAATTGTGACCGTTGAGAGACAAAAATGTATATTAACTATATTGCATGCTTTTCGTTAAATTTATCACATCATGATTTACGTAAGCAGCTGTTATTAAGATAATGAGACCTCATAGTTTAGGTTAAGCATGGCATCTTCACGTGGTGAGTAATGTAAATTCAAGGGATGTAATACTTATCGTGTCATTTATTCATTTAATTGTTATCGTATAACACGTTTTAGTGGAAATATAATGTGCTACAAATTGAAATACGGTGTGTGAAAGTTCGCATTTGCCACAATGCTAAGAACTTGTGCGGACCACGGCGAAAATACAACTGTACAAGTAAATAGACAATAATATTTTCATTTTCGTCGTATGGGGGCAGGTTACCTTTATGAAAAAACGAAAATCCCAACCGATAAGATACCTGTTACGAAGAATAAAGGTGTATGTTTCACTCATTTTCCAGAGCTCATGATGAGTTCTGCTTTTGACCTTCTTGTTACACAGATTTACAGCAGAGCGTTTTATTGTTGATACAGAACAAGTATAAAAGTGGACAGTAGCTAATGGAACCTGCATATGGTTATTTCTTGGGTTCGTAATGTTGAGTACGCGCTGCATTTTCTCCCCAAAATTAATGCGAGTAAAAACCATTCCTCGGCAGTTTCCGTGAATGTGGGAAGTCACTAATAGATCTGGCTGTTCAGTGCATTAATATTTGGGAAAACATGGGCTATTCCTAAACAAAAATAAAAGATACAAATATTTGTATAGAAGAAAGAGTTACCTTTATGAAAAACGAAAATCCCAACCGAAAATATACCTGTTACGAAGAATAAAGGTGTATGTTTCACTCATTTTCCAGAGCTCATGATGAGTTCTGCTTTTGACCTTCTTGTTACACAGATTTACAGCAGAACGTAAGAAAGCTATTGTAGTTATGGCCATATAGAGGTATAGAAGTAAAGTTTATTATTGCACATTTGTTTTCTCCATATGTGTATTAATGCATAATAATTATTGGTCGGGTACATTGACAAGTATAACACTGAAGCTTTGACCGCGTAGATCGCAATTCAAACCTTCTTCTCCTAAAATTACATAGACCTGACTTACGAGTTATGATGCGATTACAGGTTTTAGTGATCTCATCTGTAATATTAATACAACATTTGTAAATATTTCATAATTACAGAAGGTACAGACGCATCATGTCCAAGCATTACACGAGTCGGACGTAGGAAACAGATCGCCTCTTTGTGTGACGTCATCGCAGATACAGTATGGCCTGTACATCACGAAGGCAGTGCTCAACCACTTGCGCACTTGCTCTACGTGCGCATAAGGCAATAGAGTTGAGTGAGACATTGATGTTTCAAGCGGACAGTGTACGTCAACATGAGTAGATGTAAGGATGTGACAGAGTGGCAAAAACGAGCAATCGTATTTGGCCGTGCCCATGGCCATATAGTGCGTGAAGTTGCTGGATTTGTTGGTGTTTCGCAGCGGACTGTTCTACAAGCAGTGGTGTACGGCACGTGGCCAAGAAACACGAAATCAGCATTGTGTTCGGTAAAAGATCCTGACTGAGAGCAACCGGAAACGCGCTTCACGGCTTGTGAATCAAAATCATTTCCAAACCCGACAGGAATTGCTGCAGTCAGTGAATGAAGGTCCATCCCAACCTGTTGGAGAGAGAACATTGCGACTGGAACTGCATGCAATGAACATTTGGAGTCGGTCGCCTTGCAAGAGGGCATTGCTCACACAGGCACGTAACGATGCGCGTCTTCAATGAGCTAGAAATCATCAAATGTGGACAGTAGCTGACTGGAGGAACGTAATGTGGTCTGACGAATCGCGTTTTTGCCTGTATTCCAATGACGCACGTAGTCGAGTGCACCGAAGGCCAAATGAAACATTTCATCCTGGAGGTGTGCAAGGTCAGGTTTAAGGCGGAGGTGGTTCTGTGATGTTTTTCGTATTAGGGATTGGGCCCGCTCACCGAGGTGACCACTAACATGAACCAGCATGTTTATTTAAACATTCTGGATGATCAGGTGTTGCCTTTCAGTCAAACATCTGCATGATGAATATGCTATTGATACTCTGATTTTTCAAGATGACAACAGCAAAGTTCATCGGGATGGACGCATAGTGACTGGTTCTGTGAACACTCCCCGACCCTGTTACATCTCAATTGGCCTACAAAATCACCTGAATTGAATGCCATTGAAAATGTGTGGGACATTTCGGAACAGCGTGTAAAACGCCGACATCAGCACCCCTGCAATTTAGTGGAATTGCGCGATGAAATCCTCAGCGATTGGCTTAAGCTGGACGCGACGCACCTGCACAACCTTTTGGACTCGCTTTCTAATCGAATCCAGGCGGTTATCAAGTCCAAAGACGGAGTAAACAGTCCTAAATGATGTTTGTAATAATTTCTCCAGGGGTAACTAATTTTTTTGTCCGATGAGCTTACTAACAGTTGATTACTATCGTGGCAGAATCAAGCGTACCAAATTCGTTATAGGCTACAGGCACCATACCGCCTCTGTTCAGTTGAAGCTTATTATCCCTACATAGTGCTCAGGATGCACAAGTGCTGAGCACAGATTACGGCTACTCTGAGGTATTGTGTCACAGAGCACGGAACACGCCGACCGCTGCCATGCTGTTTAGACACATGATCTTATGGTGCGGTATGCCGTCGGATTCAGTTCAGCTCGCTCCTAATATACTTTTCTGATGCATTGCACGTTTACTTTTAGTCTATGTGCTGTTGAACACTGCTGTTGTCCCTTATTCGTAGAAGCAGCTGTGGACCTTTTACCATCGGGGCAAGGTGTGACTGTATGTGGCACACAGCATTCGAGAATTCATAGATGTTCACCATGTTCCAATTCTCTGTTGTACCGGGCTTTCACCTGATCTGTTGTCTTTTGAACAGTATTGGTACAACGCCTGGCCCAACATAGATCAGCCGTGAGACAGGTAATGAATTTAACACCGCGTCCAATTCGCATTGACTGACGGATGCACGTATCCAAAGTCTGAAAGTCTCTCTTGTCGTTGTGGGTGGGGATGGTAGGATACATCCACGATAATCTCTGCCTGTTGTAAGAGGTGGCTAAAATGGCAACCCCAACGGCTATCTACTTGGGGAGCATGGGTTGGAGACAATGTGTGCCCTAGCCAAGACCGCCATTGCTTACATTTAACTGTGTCAGTATCCTGAGTTTCGTGTTTCCTAGCCAACATTCCTTTATCAGATCTTATTCTCGTACTATGGTGATAGGTTTTCGACCCCAAGCTGCCTTCACTCTTTTGATAGGATCGAAATAGAAGGGTCATGAAACACTCCCTACGCGTCACCAATCTAGTACCATCGGTATCAGAAGAATATGAGAATGAACCATGGGAGGTCGGATAGGGAAAAAGGAAGATAGGGAATATGGCACAACTAAGTGGAAGCAACCTCTAACGCAACTGGAGCCTAATGTTCTTCACTCCAAGCTCATTAAGTGCGAGCCGTGTCAAGAATATATTTTGTTTAGTATCAAATACAATTAATTCTTTTATTACAATGGCAGATCAGATAAACTCAAATTTTAATTGGGAAGCCAGAACCTATATGTCATGCTGTCAAAGTAAGCTTATTACCTCACACCCTAGAGATATTCAAGATTCTCATTCCATTAACGTTACATTTATTTGTAGCTGGCGCCCATCATGTGTAAAATAATAATCAGGTAAGTACTGAGTGAGACTACATAGGACGACGATTGAGTATTTTATTTCATGAATGTTTTAAATCTGTTTCATTTTAAAATCAGTGAGCAGTCACAAAGTGTCACCACAATGTGGAGCTCGAATAATTTAGAATTTGTTCTGATTGATAGCATACCATAGGTTGATGTTAGGAAGAATATGCACATATAAGCCAACGGAATTATAACCGGTAAATGTGAGAAGTGTAATTTTGTGTTACATATTTGTATTCGGGGCAAGTCAAGGGATTTGAGTAGGGAAATCAATTTGAGATCGCATACTACAGTATTACTAGAGAACCAAAGATGGACAAGGAAGATAATAGCAAGTCACGTGACGAGGAGGCTATTGCTTCTACGGACATCCAAGTTGAGGTTGAGAATAGGGAGCTGATGAACACGATGGAAGGTTCTGAGGTAATTCAGGAAAGTTCAAAAGCAAGTCTCAGGGGGGATGGACCTTCAACTTTTTAATTTGCTGATGTCCAGAATGGTACAAATGATTGGTAGTAATAATGAAAACTATAAGAAACAGATTTATACTGGTAACGAAAATTGTAATGAACAGATTAACTCCCTAAGTAAACAGATTAACACTAATATGGGCGAAATGATTGGTAGCAATAGTAAAAACTGTGAGAAACAAATTGATACTAGTAACGAACATTTTAATAAACAGATTAACTCTACAAGTAAACAGATTAACAGTAAGATGGAATAATTAATTGGCAGTAATAATGAAACTTTTAATGTGATCAATAATAAAATAGATGGGTTAAGTGAATGATTAAATTGTAAGATAGATACTAAGATATTAGAGGTAACTGATCAAATATCTAAGTTAGAAAATAAGTTAAGTAAATAGTGTGTTGACATTAGAGGTGAAATGGAGTTGAGTCGGAGCGATCTTCATACTCAGATTGAGCAAGTCAAGGGGACATGTACAGAGAATAATAACAATATCGTACAGTTAAGAAATAATATTTCTAGTACTCGGGAAGAAATTGACGAGATCGTAGAGAAAATATTAGACAAGATCCATAATGCAGTTGTGCAAGATACGAGGGAATGTGTCAGTACAGTTGAACAGGTGGAAATGAAGCTTGGGCGGGTCAGTGAACTACAGAATCAACAGGAAACGTTTTCACAGAAGGAGACGGAGAAAGAAGAAGAAGTGCAGGAAGAATTGAGAATAATAAAAGAGAATGCTGAGAGAGTAGCGGGAGAACAATTTTGAATTGCCAGAGGGTACTACGGCAAGAAATTAGAGAAGGTCAGACTACAAGAGGAGTCGTAGTATCGAGTGGTTTATACAATAGGGAACATGATTTGCCTAAGTTTTCTGGAAAACTGGTCAATCCTATGGAATTCGTAAAATTAGTTGAGAAAAGATTTGCAAATAAGTTGTGGGATAATATTATCGAATGGGAATACGTGTTGGATATCTTGTCGAATGTTGTTATCGGTGAAAGTAAAATATGGTTTCAAGTGTACCAGAGTAATATGTCTAATTTAGGAGAATTTAAAGAGAAGTTCAATGACAAGTTTAAGGATAAACACGCACAAGGGCGCGAGAGAGAACGTATTATGTTTGGTAAGTATAGATAACAAGAGGGACTGTCTATGGCTGAATAATGTGCTTATCTGGAAGAACCTTAATAGCATAGGGGCAGAAGTTGATATCGTAAGGATTATGTTAAAACATTATTCTGATAGGATTAGGGTCGCTGCCTGTATGCAAAAAGTCAGTACTATCAAAGAAATGGAAGTATTATTAGATAGTTTTGAGGTTCTGAACTGTAGCGTAGGTGGTAATTGACCGCAAAATAGAACAGTAGAGGGAAGGGGAAATATGTCAGACAAGTATCAGAGGACACATAAAAATTTCAATGGTGAGAGGGGTCAGCAGAGTTACCAGAGACAATCCCAAGATGGGAGGCGTGAGAATTTGAGTTATCAGAGAGATAATGATAGGCCAAATATGAATGGTATACAGGAGTCGTTATCGAGCCCAAGTATTTCAAACTCTCAGGGGATCGGATAAAGTAGGTCACGTGGACAGGCCGAAGTTGAACAGGTAAGAAGTATACATAATTGTGTAGTGAAAGTAGATTTAAGAGAACAGTGCGATGGTGACCTAAGTAATATTAAGTGAAATATTTTAAGTAATGACGTAGTCATAGTTAATAAAGTAATTAATGATAGTAGTAAGTTAGACGTAGGAAATGATCTATTAAGTTAAAAGGGCTAAATTGGACGAATTTATTTTGGGTGAAAGGTGCTACTCAGGGTTCCATTTCCGTCGTCAAAAGAGGCGGGAAATATGTCTTAACTTTTTTGTATCAGGGGTATTTCACGATTGTGAACCGTATCGGGAAGTGTGCATATTCCTTACAAAATCAGGAAGGAAATATTGTCGGTACTTATTGTACCGGGAGGTACACCTCTACGCCGCACATTTAAATCTTGCGCCAATAAAACCTCCTCTACAGGAGAAGTACTGAACTTGAAACTAGACCTACTTAAACTTTTACTCAGATGTCACCACCTTAATTTTGTGATTGTGAAGTTTCCAGTACTGTATGAAATTCTACGTGTTTTGTTTACCATTTATCAGGAAGTTTCGACTTTCTGCAACAGATGTCACTACAAAAACTATGATCATGCACCCTGGTGCGAAGTGAGGGAACTTTATTTGAAGAAATTTTGTATTCATAAGTTTGTTCTTTACTAAATTATGTTCATCCATTTTTCGGTTGATAATATTGATCTTTTCTTTCCGCCAGTTTTGAATTCATCCAATCCCTAATTTCTGTAATTAATGTTCGGCCTATCACAGGCTTCTTCTTCGCTTTGGTGTGTAACTTTGCGCTAGCCAATAAAAGTAAGAGGGTATGGCTTGATTATTCATGAAAGGTCTCGAACTTTCCCCGAGGGTTTATAAACTGCGGATTTTCACGTTTCTTGGCCACTTGATCAACATCTAACTAAGTGTGTGTATGCGAAGCAGGAGGCGGGAGGTGCCTCTTTCATCAGGCAGCAGTCTTTCAGCAAGGTAATGGCCGTTTAACACCTTTATTTCTTGCTCGCTCCGCAGGTTAACCCGAGGGATAGGTCCGAAACTTTAATATGTAACCTACTTCTCTAAAATGTAAGTTTCTGCCGGCTAATGTGAAAATTTCCTAAAATCTGCAATTGTAACTCGGGGATAGAGAGTGATTTACCCTCTCGAGCTCCCCTTCATATTGGTTTGAGGTGATTACGTTTTGTAACTGGTTTTCTTCCTTTTTGTAATGTTTTAAATTATTCTGATACGAGTTACCTCCATAGCCTGGGAATAGCCCCTGTTTCGTCGACCTAGTGCCTTTTAGGTTTTAGAATGCATATCTAGGAGTGTAAGTACTCGTCTCCATTCACTTTAGTGTTTCGGGCCATTTACTTAACCTGTTCTTTTTCTGCTGAGGCCCAGTAGGTTGGGTACAAGATACCCCTGTTTCATTTCTGTAAGTTATGCCTTGATGGCAAGTAATTGTAAGGTTCTGATATTGCCTTGAATAAGCTTGAAAGAACTGAGAGCGGGTCAGCTCTTTTCTAGTGTTGTAAAAGTGCCTCTGGGAGGCTCGATATTGTAATTAGGAGCAAGTGCTCCATGTTTATGGGATTTCTGCCCTTTGAACAAATTAGTGTGTTGTAATGTTGAGCTAGGAGCTCAAAATTGTAAAACTAGGGGTTTGTAGCCCAAGAGTGTTAAAATTCTGAAATCTTGGATCCTTCTAAGTCTTGTTTCCAAATTGTTTTTTCACTCAGTGAAACGTTGTTATAATTTCTTCTGAAAATATAACCTTTGTTAACATTTTTAAATTAACTTTTACCTTGTAGTTAGACCCATTCATCCCGGCACCTTCTTTCACCTCTGCGTTCCACAGATAACCCCGGAACACTTATAACATCAGAAATTTAAAGAAGTACGTCACGTGAGAGTTGTTGATGTATTAGTAATATAATTGATCCCTATGAGAAGCTGGCAAAAATAACCGTAACTTCCATGAATTTGCGTGTGAATCAGGTATCGTATTGGTGTACTGAACTCCAGTACATGGAAAAATAAGTGCTATATTGTTGTGAATGGTATGAGAAGGAGAGAACGGGACACTAACGGTCATTTATTATGACAATGTGCGAGAAAAGTTGTCAAATAAGTGATATTTCATAAAATTTTTGACATGTTGTTAAAAATGTTGTATACTGATTTAAAAGTGTTTGCATGTGTCAATTTCAGTGTTATATTAAGTAGCTCATAAATCCATCGATTCATTGTTCTTCTATTTATTTATGAGGGAGGCGAATTGTAACTGTTCAAATCCCTTTACAGGCATTCCTCTGTACTATTTATATTATTATTATTATTTTATCTGTATTGGTATTATTATATCTGTATTATTATTACTATTATTGTAACTATTATTATTGTTTGATTCAATTCTATAATCTGATTTCTATAATCTGGTTTCCCATTTTCACACCAGGCAAATGCTGGGGCTGTACCTTAATTAAGGCCACGGCCGCTTCCTTCCCACTCCTAGCCCTTTCCTGTCCCATCGTCGCCGTAAGACCTATCTGTGTCGGTGCGACGTAAAACAACTAGCAAAAAATGATTTCGCTATGTATTAATTTATTATCGCTTGCTTCATTGTATATAATTTATTGTGTGTATATATACAGTATATATATGTGTGTATGTTAGCATTAAAATAATATAGAGTGAGACTTGCTGCCTAATATCGGATATGTATATATTATTTGTGAAACAACTTTAGACATTACAACATATGGTGCAGTACTGTTACAGTAACTGTCGAGTCATCGCTCTGTCATTGTATGTAGATAGAAGTGTGAGATAATTTAGGAAATTCCTACTTTGCCTTAGGCTATTTCAACACAATCTGTAATACTTTGGTGGCTGTTTTTAACTATGACGTGAGTGTTATACCATGTGGCAACTAATGTCTATATAAAGAGCTGGACGCTATAGCAGCTAGTCAGATGGAAGCGGACTCTCAGTGAGTCGGTCTGTGAGACGGATGGTGAACAGTCAATTGGATGGAACCTTGGTTGATGGATAGTCACTTGGAGAGTGAGGCCACAGTTGGTCAGTCAGTCAGTCAGTTGAATATAGAACAATAACATGGATACGTAATCGTCAGTGAGCAAATGGATAATATATTCGGAGTGTTCTTCGTGTATCTGTTCGGTCGAGTTCTTGTATCAGTTCGGTGACAGCCGAATATTGAGTCGTCGTAATGCGGACTAACATTTATCAGTGAATTAGTTATAAAGTTGATTGTGAAATATGAATATAATTCCAAGCCATGCTACATATCGTTTGTGAAACTAAAAGGATACTTCACCAAATTAGGTTTGAGACATCTACAGCTGATACCAATTCAAAGGAATACGTCGTAATAACACTCAGAGTGTTCAAGGTACTGTCAAGTGAAACAGTGAGGGATAAATTTCTTGTACAACTTTTAAATGTCCGCTCAAGAAGATTTGAAATTTTATGCCTAGAGTTTCTTTCAGTTAAAATTTGATAATTTTATATTTCATCTAAACTATCGCACCAACCCTCGTCATTTAAATTATAAATTTAAATAATGTATTTTGTTTAGTATCAAATACAATTAATTCTTTTACTTCATTGGTAGATCAGATAACCTCAAATTTGAATTGGGAAACCAAACGACAAAGTCCTTTTTCCGTAACCTATATGTTATGCTGTCAAAGTAAGCTTATTACCTCACACCCTAGAGATATTCAGGATTCTCATTCTATTAACATTACATTTATTTGTAGCTGGCGTCCATCAACAATTGTATGTGTAAGTAATCAGGTAAGTACTAAGTGAGACTACATAGTCCGACGATTGAGTATTTTATTTCATGAATCTTTTAATTAATTCTGTTTCATTTTAAAATCAATGAGCAGTCACACAACTATGGGGAGAAGATTTAGGTAATAAACTAGAGTGGCTTGGACAAGCGGCATGGAAACCCTTCTGGACTGTAGTAAATAATCTTAGAAAGGGAGAAAAGAGTGGAATAGCGTTTTGAGTAAATTAAGTGAACTCATTGCAAATCCTAGGGAATCACTGGGGAGATGAAAGGAATATTTTGAAAATCTTCTCAACGTAAAAGGAAACATTCTGAGTAAGTTCTCGAGATGTCTCTCTATTTACCTGCGCATGTACACAGTGTCACCACACGTTGTCATTGCAATATCAGTCCATTAACCGTATTTTTAGACGCACTTTGTATGAAAATTAGCATTTCCTTGGACTAAAATGATGTCAGTTGAAAAATCCTTAGAGGATTGTCAGGTCGAATACCACATAAAAATGTGGTATTGGGTAAAACTGGTGAAAATGGTGGCTGATAGCTCTGGGGAACGTTGTTGAAGGAGACTACGACTCCCACTGCGCTATAACACCGATACATTTATGGTAGTCCCATTTCACGCCTTCGAAAGTATTTATAGGAATGCTGATTCAATTAAAAGTGAAACAATCACCTCTCATTGAGAAAGCAATTATACGCTTTTGCCAGTGTGATTGTTGTTTTAAAGCGCATAATGACGAGATTATTAACCAGCGCTCTGGTAATGTAAAAATCAGGGTTGCCATAAATTTTGGAATTAAAACCGATATATATCGTTAAAACATCCGGCTTGTAAGCAATAACGTAGTCCTTTTTTATCGCAATTATAATAATGTTGAGATGGTGGAGCTCTTAAAGATCAAACCAGCCTTCGGGCTGAATACTCAACAAACACTCATTTTGAAAACTTAGCACAAATTGATATTATGAATAAATATATGTTACTGGTTTCATTTTTCATACCATTCATATTTTTCAGGTTTGTTTGCAGTCTGCATGATGGATGGACATATTTACAGATAAATATAAAATTCAGAACGTCGTGTTGAAATTGTTGTGACACTGCATTTAATAAATGCACATCCATAAAATGACACATTCTTTTAGGGTTATTAATTGTACAATTAATGTTACAATGTCGCGAGATACTTTGTAAACATCACAGAATGGCGATTCATTGAGAAATGACACCGCGTCAGTACGTGAACTAAGTCAATCACGCTGTCTGACTTCTTGACTAAATAGTTAAAAAAGGTCCAAGGGGTTCCGGGTTTGATTCCTGGCTAGCTCAAGAATTTTAACTTTCAGAGATTAATTCTTCTGGCTACAATTTACCTGTGATAACAACGACATTTACAATAAGATACAAAAGTTGAAATCTAGAAAAGCCGCTGGAATTTATAAGATTTCTGAAGATATACTAAAGACAATGGGTTGGGAAATAGTACCATAGCTGAAGTCCGGCTCCATGGCTAAATGGTTAGCGTGCTGGCTTTTGGCACAGGGGTCCCTGGTTTGATTCGAGGTAGGGTCGGGAATTTTAACCATTATTGGTTAATTTCGCTCGCACGGGGGCTGGGTGTATGTGTCGTCTTCATAATCATTCCATCCTCATCACGACGCGCAGGTTGCCTACGGGAGTCAACTCAAGAAAGACCAACACCTGACGAGCCGACCTTGTCCTCGGACACTCCCGGCACTAAAAGCCATACGCCATTTCATTATTTACCATATCTGAAATACTTATTTGATTATATTTTGCATGAAGGAGCCAGACCAAATGAATGGAGAGTTGCTATTGGAGATGTTTGCGAAATTAATAACTCGTTCGATAGCAGGCAGTTCGGACTTAGGAAAGGTTATTCCACTGAAGCTCAACTTGTAGGATTACAGCAAGATATGGCATATATCTTGGATTCAGGAGGTCAAATGGACTATATAGCGATTGACCTGTATAAGACATTTTATAGGGTGGATCATGGGAGACTACTGGCAAAAATGAGTGCAATTGGACTAGACAAAAGAGTGACTGAATGGGTTGCTATATTTGTAGAAAATAGATTTCAGAGAATTAGAGTAGGCGAAGGAAGCTTTATCTGACCCTGCAATAATTAAGAGGGGAATTCCTCAAGGAAGTATTATGGAATCAGAGGTAAGGCTTTTTGCGGATGATGTTATTTTGTGCAAGGTAATAAATAAGTTACAAGCACTGGCGTATGTTGAGGGCTACCAAGGCTATCGGTGAAGCCCGGACCTCAATTGAGAATGATGGAAGTCTAAAGCGCATTATAATGTAAGCATCTGACACATTGTTCCATTAAAAAACTTGAAAGCAGTGAGAAAAAACGTCTGAGCTAGGCATCGGAGACTGTTATCGCAGCCCAGACTCTCGTCCCTCTCCCCTCTACTCGGCCCTCGCGGCTTGCTGCTGTATATCGGATTGGAGCCGCGACCGGTGGGAGGGGTGTAGATGTGCTAGGCTTCGGTCCGTCAGTTCGCCACTGCTAACTATCACCCCCTGTGGGTGGGGGCAGTAGAATAACACCCACGGTATCCCCTGCCTGTCGTAAGAGGCGACTAATAGGGGCCCCAGGAGCTCTGAACTTTGGAGCGTGGGTTGGCGACCATGGGGTCCTCAGCTGAGTCCTGAGATTGCTTCCACTTACTTGTGCCAGGCTCCTTACTTTCATCTATCCTATCCGACCTCACTTGGTCAACTCTTGTTCTTTTCCGACCCCGACGCTATTAGGTTTGCGAGGGCTAGGGAGTCTTTCATTTTCACGCCCTTCGTGGCCCTTGTCTTTCTTTGACCGATATCTTCATTTTTCGAAGTGTCGGATCCCTTCCATTTTTCCCTCTGATTAGTGTTATATAGAGGATGGTTGCCTAGTTGTACTTCGTCTTAAAACAATAATCACCACCACTGCTATCAACCATGAGTTACTCATCGTATATACTTCCTCGCCTCATACTTCTAACTTAATCATATAGATATCAGAGTGCTGGTATTTCACTTCCATTTACTTCTACATCCTTGTAGGAAGACACTGCAGGGCTGCTGTTATAGGTAATATAGTTTTCTTTCTATAGGCAGATATGCTAAAATGGAATGCAGTCTTTCAGGTTCTCTTTTGTTGGTTGGATTCGAACCCGTGATCATGGGTCGGGCACCACCACCACTGATCTCCCGAGGAAGCTGTGAGAAACCAGTAATATGTGTTCTTTGTGTTGTTTACTTCCTTGAACTTGGTTATGTACTCTTTGGAAATGGAGGACTCGGGGAGTGTGTAAAAAGAAAATGGTGTGATTGTTTGAGGTTTGCAGATGTCTGGAGAATTAAATCTCGTGTGAAAGTATGTTCTGTGTTTAGAACTGTGTTTACATGTATAGATGACGTTCTGTATTTTTTTAATGTTGGTGCAAGGATCTGTGACACGGGTAGTGCGCGAGTGTCTAACCCAACATTTAATTTGGTGACCCCGACGTGATAAGTATAACTGTACGTGCCACAATGGAGAATTTTTGTAAGAAACGGAAACCTGTGAGGATATCATTCACGAAAACCTCCCGACTTTTACTAGATTAGCTAAATAAAGACGCGATAAATGACGAAGATGTTAGGTTAATGTCCGTAAAATTGGAACGGTTATTTCAAGAACTTTCGATGTTAGATGAGCAAATACTGGACTTGGTTTTGCAAGAAGAAGGCAGTGATAAGAAATATGAAGATGAGTATGCCAATATTGAAGAATATAGGGATAAAATGGACGCTGTGAGATTCAAAATAGAAGCACACACTCAGAGGTTAGGTGTAACCCAAGAAAATGATAGGTTTGAGATGGCATGTTCTGTTGAGTCACATAAAAAGAAGATGAAATTACCAAAAATAGAGTTGGTTAAATTTAGTGGTGACATAAAGGACTGGCTTTCCTTTTGGAGTCAGTTTCGCAGAATTCATGAAGATGAAGACATAGCAGCAGAAGACAAATTCCAGTACCTGATCCAGGCGACAGTTCCAGGAACAAGAGCACGAGAGATCATCGACAGCTATCCACCGACTGCAGAAAACTTTCAGAAGGCAGTGGACGGACTGACTGAAAGATTTGGTAAGAAGGAGTTGCTGACAGAGTTCTACATCAGAGAGCTCCTAGGTTTGGTCATAAAAAATGCTTCGTGCACCAATCAAGGGGGGAGGATGTGAGAAACCAGTAATATGTGTTCTTTGTGTTGTTTACTTCCTAGAACTTGGTTATGTACTCTTTGGAAATGGAGGACTCAGGGAGTGTGTAAAAAGAAAATGGTGTGATTGTTTGAGGTTTGCAGATGTCTGGAGAATTAAATCTCGTGTGAAAGTATGTTCTGTGTTTAGAACTGTGTTTACATGTATAGATGACGTTCTGTAGTTTTTTAATGTTGGTGCAAGGATCTGTAACACGGGTAGTGCGCGAGTGTCTAACCCAACAGAAGCTAATAAACCAGTGAACGATGGGTACGACCGCTGTAAAATTCAGCATTTGTATTTAATAATAATAATAATAATAATAATAATAATAATAATAATAATAATAATAATAATAATAATAATAATTGTACCGGGCGGTACACCTCCACTCCGCTAATTTAAAATGTGCGCCAGTTGAAACTCCTCTGCTGGAGGAAGTCTGAACTTTATCTACGCTATTAATTCTCTACTTTCTCAGAAGATGTCACCACGTGGAAAATTTTGAGTTTTTGAACTGTGTCATTTTTGATGTGGTTTTGTTTCACTTGAAGTAAGAAGTGTGAACTTTCTCTTCTAGAGGACACTACTGAAGATCTACAATAGTGCAATCTAGTGCGGAGTCAAAGAACTATTTTTTTGGAGAAAATTTAATTTCAAGAGTTTGTTCTTTGTTAAATTTCTTTCTGTCATTGTTTAAGTTGGCAATATTTACCCCTTTCTTCCCCTTGTTATGAATGTATCCAATCCCGAATTTCTTCTATTAATTTCTGACCAATCTGGTGTATCTTCCCCCAACTTGAATCTGTTGCGGGGTCCTACCCAATAAAGAGTTTGTGGGAGGGTGTTTTCTTTCCCCTAACGCCTAGAACCTTCCACGAGAGGATATAAACTGCTGATTTTTGGGTCTCTGCGCCACTTCTGTTCCATCTTTCAGTGTATTAAGTACTTAGCAGGAGGCGGGAAGCGCCTCTTTCCTCGGCAGCGGTCAACAACAAGGTAATGGCCGATTAATAAATTCTTTCTTTGCTAGCTCAGCAGTTTAACTTTCGGGGCGGGTTCTAAGCGTTCCTCTATGTAACCTTTTCCTAAAATGTAACTTCTCTTTTCATCTATTCTCTTGTAAAGCTACATTCTGGGATAGAGAGTGCTAACCCTCTCGAGCTCCCACTCACATTGTCTTGAGGTGAACTTCTTTTCTCAACCAATTCTTCCGTAATGTAATGTAAATTGTTATTTTCTTAAGTCACCTCTGTAGTATGGGATTAGCCCTTGTATTAACGGCCTAGTGCCAAGTAGGTCTTAAGCAAAGTGTATTAGGAGTGCAAATTCGCCTCCTCTCAAATTGTATTTTAGAGGTCATGTATTAACTTTCTTGTTATTTAACGGACCTCAGTAGGTTGGGTATTTTACCCCTGTGTATACGTCCTTGGAGGACAGCTTAAAAGTGGAGTTTGGAGTGGCCTATGATAGGCTTGGATTTTAAGGGGAAGTTGCCCTTTCTTGAAAATTGTGTTTCTGCCTCAAGGAGGCTTTTCAGTGTAATTTGGAGCAAGGGCTCCTAGGTATGAATGGGGTTTTCTGCCCCTCTGTTAAAATTGTGTTTGGGGTAAAACTGAGCTGATTGCCCAAGAATTATGTTTCTGACTTTTGAAGCCCCAAATGGGGTACCTATGTAAATGTATTTTTCAATCGTGTTTCGGCTACTAAGTACCTGTTCTATTTGTTGTTACCTAATTTTGAAAAGAAAATATAACCTTGTTAAATTTTAAAATTAATTTCACTTTAGTAGCTTGAGACCTATTCACCACCCAGCACCTTCTTTCATGCATAACTACCACAAAAACACGGTAACAAGTGGTAGCAGAGCGTGGTTGAATGGGTCTCAATTTAGCCCCTTTTGACGGCTAAATATTGTTTGTTCCGAACTCTAACTATTTTCCCAGTTGCTGGAATTTTTTGAGTTTTTTAAAATTGTTCTGTCACCATGCCCGGCCCTCGCGATGTTCTCCATCTTAATTATTTGCGCAAAGAGGAGTTGATCTATGAATTAACTATCAGAAATGTGCAATCTGGAGGCACGGTTGCAGTAGACACTAACAAGCTTAGAGAGTCCCTTGATTTGCCCATTTCCATCCCCAATTTGGGAGAGAAAGAAATTGACGATTCTCTTTCCACGATCACGGAGAATGTTACTGGGCTAGCTTCTGTAGTTAGTTTTTTTGATGAAAATGATCCGTCTCCGAATCAAATTAAGCGTGTGTAAGGCAGGCTATATCATTTTTCGAATAGGGTTAACGATCTGTTGTCTCTAAAACTGAATGACGTTCGGAGGAAGGAAGCTAGTACGCTCCTAGAAAATATTTCCGAATTATCTAGTAAGGTCACTCTATTGTTGACTGGGGAAGTTCCTCCCAAATCTGATCAACCCACTATAGTGAATACTGGTAGTGAGGAAGCGCCTCCCAAGGGAGAAGTTAATAGGGTAACCGTTGCTGCTCAAACTATCCCTGCCCCATTGGACAACGAATCTGAACGTCGCGCATCATTGAGTAACATCCGTTCTGAATTAACTTCTTTGCCATTGAAGCCTTTACCTACTATGTCACCCGGGTTTAGTAGCTTGCCTCATCCATTGGCAATGTTGCTCAGAGGTATATCTAAGTTTTCCGTTAATACCACCAGTGATGTAATTTCATTTTTAAGATTTCTAGTTGAATTTCAGGATCATGCCCTTGTGTTTTCTCTGTCTCCATGTCAAATTTTGCAAATTATCTATCCGTATGCTATAGGTATTCTCTCAGACAAAATAGTTAGAGCCATTGCCGAGCAATCATCTATTGAGGATTTCCATGCCCACTTGCTAGCTAACTTCATCCCTGCTAGGGCCAGGTCCTCCCTTATTCAGAAGTACTATTTTCGTGTACAGCGCTTGGATGAAAACTTGGCTGATTTCATACAGGACATTAAGTTTTATACTAGGGTGTTTGCCCCTCATTTTCCTGAAGATCAGATTGTACAGGCTATTGTAGAGGGAATTTCACCTCCCTATAGGTCATATTTGTGTTTCGCGGCGTGCCCGCAAACCTTCTCTGAACTTGAAGCATTGGCCGTCTCAGCGGAAGGAGTTAGATACGCCGATTCTTTGCGTGTCGCGAAAGAACCCCCGCCTTCCTTTAGTAATACTCGGCCTCCACCTCGCCGATCAGTCACCCCTCGTAAATGTTATGCTTGCGGGTCGCCTGACCATCTGCGCAATAAGTGTCCTCTGATCAAGTCTAGTAGGGTAAATAATGGAGCGGTTTCATCACAAGGCTGTTTTAAATGTGGGGCTTTCTCACATGTCGCAAAGAATAGTCCCAATTCGAATAGCACCCCCTCCTGCTCAACTTCTGGTGTAACTTCCAACAACAATCAAAAGTGACTAGTGGCTTCGGCTGAGTCAACTAATTCTGCTTCCCAAGGCTCAGCCCCTGGCAAACAGGTTGTAAATTCAGAGGACGATCAGCCTTCAAATTCATCTTTCGAATGCCCTAAAGAATGTCTTATAATTGCGGCGGATACCCCCGCACCTGTTCCTTTTCTTAAGATTGAGTTAAATAACGAGCCTATAACAGCTCTCATAGATTCAGGCAGTGTTTGTTCGATTATTTCGGCTGAATGGTATTCTAAATTGAAATCGGTTTTTAAACTTCCTGACTATGTCTCTTCTCCTGTTCAATACGTATCGGCTAATTCATCTCCATTAGAAATTCTAGGTTCCCTACTGGTCAAAATTCGTATTGTTAAGTTTACATGGAAAGTTAAATTGTTTGTGGCCAAGCAATTGTCTTGCCCCATTATATTGGGAGCTGACTTTATTTCTCACACTGGTCTTGTGCTCGATCTCCAGTCTAGGTCGTGCACATTCAAATTTGCTTCTAATTGTAAAATCCCACTATTAAAGTGTAATTCTGTGTCATGTTCGTCTATTTCGCCTACCCAGGGTGAGATGTTGTTAGACCTTAGACATCTACCTGAGGAGCAGGCTGATAGTATTCGCAAATTGTGTCAGTCGTTTCCCGAGGTGTTCTCTGATACTCTTGGTGTTACTGACCTTATTGAATACAAAATTGAGGTCACGGATTCGATTCCTGTCCGTTTTCCACCTTATAGGCTATCTCCACCTAAAATGAAGGCACTGAAAGAAATCATCGATCAGATGTTGAAGGACGGTATTATTAGGCCCTCTAAGTCAGCGTATTCTTCGCCTATTTTTTTGGTCCCGAAACCCCAAGGAGGCTTCAGGCCTGTCATTGATTACAGGGCTCTCAATCGGAAGGTGGTGTTGCAATCTGTGCCCCTTCCTGACCTTCATTCTTGTTTTTCATGGTTTCGTAAGGCCAAGTTCTTTACTATCTTGGACTTGAATCAGGCCTATAATCAAATTCCCCTTGCCGAAGAGTCTAAACATCTTACAGCGTTTGCCACGGACTGGATTTTATATGAATACAACCGCGTGCCTTTCGGGCTCCCCACGGGAGCAGCTGTACTCACTAGGCTATTAGATAGGATCTTCTCCGACATCAAATTTGAGTACTTATATCACTACTTGGATGATGTCGTCGTATTTTCAGAGACTTTTGAAGAACATCTAGATCATCTGCGAGAAGTTCTCGATCGCCTTCGTAAGGCTGGGTTAACTGTTAAGTTGTCCAAGGTTGCCTTCGCTAAGCCCTCTATGTCCTTCCTAGGGCATATTGTGTCACCTGATGGTGTAGCAGTCGATCATTCTAGAACACAGGCCATTCGTGATTTTAAACCTCCCAAGGACATTAAAGGTATCGCCAGGTTCATTGGTATGGTGAATTTCTTCAGAAAGTTCATTCCTAACTTTGCTAATAGAGCGGCGCCCTTAAACCTTCTTCGTAGGAAAGGCATCAAATTCGAGTGGGGATCTTCTCAACAAGCCGCTTTTGAAGATCTGAAATTAGCTCTCTGTAATGCCCCTGTCCTTGCTATGCCTGATTTCTCAAAGAAATTCATCGTCCAAACGGACGCGTCATCGTCAGCTGTAGCTGCAGTCCTTCTTCAAGAGACTGAACTAGGGAGGCGACCCATCGCCTATGCATCTAGGACTCTATCGGCTCAAGAAGCCAAGTATTCCATCTATGAGCTCGAAGGGTTGGCAGTCTTATTTGCCTTAGAAAAGTTCCGTCTCTATCTGGAACATGTCAAATTCGACCTGGAGACAGATAATCAAGCCTTAAGCTGGGTCTTAGGTAGGCCGCGTCGTACTGGTCGTATAGCCCGCTGGGCTATTCGTATTTCCGCCTTCCAGTTTGATGTTAGACATATCAGAGGTACCGAAAATGTTGTTGCTGATGGACTCAGCCGTATGTTTCATAACGACGTCGAGACCCACGAACCGGTCGACAGTTCATCACCTTCCGAGTCCATACTATCCGGTGTTAATGCCATCTTAACAGATGCTCCCATGCTTTTTAGGGATATTGAGAAATACCAACGTGAAGATCCGACGCTGGCTCCGATAATGGAAACCCTTTCTTCTGGGGAACATGCTGTCCCTTATGTTCTGAGGAATGGTGTTCTATGTTGCCCTTCGAGGCATGATAAGTTGATGAAAGTTGTTGTTCCAGCGGTTCTCGTACCTATGATCTTCAAGTATTATCATGAGACCCCATTAGGAGGGCATCTTGGAATCTTTAAAACCCGTGAAAAGATTCGTGAAATGTTCATCTGGAAAGGTATGGACGGCGAAATTCGTGAACTTGTAAAAGCTTGTAAATCTTGTTTGCTCAGTAAACCGACCATGTCCACCAAGGTAGGCCTCTTGTCTTCTCAGCAAGCGTCGCGCCCCATGGAACGCCTGTATATTGATTATGTAGGACCCTTCCCCCAGTCGAAGGGAAATGCCAACAAATTCATCTTTGTATGTGTAGATGGTTTTACCAGATTTTCTTGGTTATTTCCGACTAAGCTGGCTACCGCTCAGTCTACCATTACTTGCCTAAATTCTATTTTTGCTTCGTTTGGTCCGTGCCAATATATTGTATCTGATAATGCTAAGGCTTTTACATCTAATTTATTTCGTAAATTCTGTTTTGACTTATCCATCTCTCATGTAACTACTTCTGCGTATTACCCTCAACCATCTCTGGCTGAACGGGTTAATCGTAATCTCAGGTCCGCACTGATTGCCTATCATCATGATGATCATTCCAGGTGGGACACGTCCCTGCATTGGATAGCTTTTGCTTTGAATTCGGCGGTTCATGAATCACATAAATTCACTCCAGCTTCTTTGATGTTCAAGTTTGTTCCCAACTCGCCGCTCTCTAACCTCTGGTCTCTGAGTGACATTCTACCCGAGACAATAGATCCGGATAATATTAAAGATCTTTGGAAGAAGGCTAAAGCCAATCTTAAGGTATCTCATGAAAAGGTTAGAGAAAAGTATGATCGTGGACGGAGACCCACCACTTTGAAGGTAGGTGACCAGGTGATGGTCAAGAATTTTGTTCCCGCGGGCAAGCTTGCCCCCAGATTTCATGGGCCTTGTATCATTCTCGATTTTCTTACGCCAGTTACATTGTTAGTAAGCAATCCAGCCACCGAGAGGATATTTAGGGTTCACCTGTCACAGGTGAAACCAGTGTAAATTTTGTGTCAACTTGCTTCATATAATTTGAAAGGAATATGAAGGTTATATTTTTTTTTGAGTTCAACTTTTAAGGCTTTCTGCCCCTTCTATAATATTTTGGTCTTATATGTAAGCCTCTTGTAAAACCTTCCCCGATCCGTTAAACTGCCATTCTGTCCTTGCCTCGGCCATTACCACGCTCCCGTCTCCTGCTTCAATACACACTGTGGCTTGATTTGAGTAAATGCCATGGATATCTGCACGCCGCTGACCCCTCAACCTCCTCACCAAGCCTGTGCCCTCAAAACCATGATGATGGTCCAACACAATTCTGCCGCCTAGATTTAATGTTTCAGTGCCCCTGCAGCCGCGCGGCGCTGTGCCGCGGTTGGGTCCGAGGACGGGCCCCCTCGGCCCCAGCGAGGACGACGTGTGCACGGCGAGCCGGAGCTCTCCTCCCGGCCAAGGCTGATGTGCGGCGCACGACCTGCTACTTGCCCGCAGCCTGTATATGTTCACCGCGGGCGCGGCGTGTTTCAACACCTCTGCTCCCCTCATAGTGCGGGCGAGCGGTATCTCAGGGTACTTGAGGGGTCCGAGCGGTTCCCTTTGGACGCAAGCTGCAACGGCCGGTCTGGCCATCCAACTTAGCCTACATCAACTACATGGACAGTCACTATAAGAGATGACTACACTTGGGAATTCAACAACAAATTTGGTGGACATTGCAAAATTTTTCATCACCTTTTAAAAGATTATCCTCAGAATTCTACTTCTACAAACTTAAAAACTATTCTTCATCTGCAACAACAAAATTTTGAAATTAAATCAAACCAAATTAAGAAAACCTTATAAATTTTTTTTTGGGCAATTAATCTCCATATCTACATCAAAACTTGGACCATGTTTGCAAACAATTTCATGTGTCACCCCGGGAGGAACTTTTGGGGGCGGGGAGGTCTGTACCGGGCGGTACACCTCCACTCCGCTAATTTAAAATGTGCGCCAGTTGAAACTCCTCTGCTGGAGGAAGTCTGAACTTTATCTACGCTATTAATTCTCTACTTTCTCAGAAGATGTCACCACGTGGAAAATTTTGAGTTTTTGAACTGTGTCATTTTTGATGTGGTTTTGTTTCACTTGAAGTAAGAAGTGTGAACTTTCTCTTCTAGAGGACACTACTGAAGATCTACAATAGTGCAATCTAGTGCGGAGTCAAAGAACTATTTTTTTGGAGAAAATTTAATTTCAAGAGTTTGTTCTTTGTTAAATTTCTTTCTGTCATTGTTTAAGTTGGCAATATTTACCCCTTTCTTCCCCTTGTTATGAATGTATCCATTCCCGAATTTCTTCTATTAATTTCTGACCAATCTGGTGTATCTTCCCCCAACTTGAATCTGTTGCGGGGTCCTACCCAATAAAGAGTTTGTGGGAGGGTGTTTTCTTTCCCCTAACGCCTAGAACCTTCCACGAGAGGATATAAACTGCTGATTTTTGGGTCTCTGCGCCACTTCTGTTCCATCTTTCAGTGTATTAAGTACTTAGCAGGAGGCGGGAAGCGCCTCTTTCCTCGGCAGCGGTCAACAACAAGGTAATGGCCGATTAATAAATTCTTTCTTTGCTAGCTCAGCAGTTTAACTTTCGGGGCGGGTTCTAAGCGTTCCTCTATGTAACCTTTTCCTAAAATGTAACTTCTCTTTTCATCTATTCTCTTGTAAAGCTACATTCTGGGATAGAGAGTGCTAACCCTCTCGAGCTCCCACTCACATTGTCTTGAGGTGAACTTCTTTTCTCAACCAATTCTTCCGTAATGTAATGTAAATTGTTATTTTCTTAAGTCACCTCTGTAGTATGGGATTAGCCCTTGTATTAACGGCCTAGTGCCAAGTAGGTCTTAAGCAAAGTGTATTAGGAGTGCAAATTCGCCTCCTCTCAAATTGTATTTTAGAGGTCATGTATTAACTTTCTTGTTATTTAACGGACCTCAGTAGGTTGGGTATTTTACCCCTGTGTATACGTCCTTGGAGGACAGCTTAAAAGTGGAGTTTGGAGTGGCCTATGATAGGCTTGGATTTTAAGGGGAAGTTGCCCTTTCTTGAAAATTGTGTTTCTGCCTCAAGGAGGCTTTTCAGTGTAATTTGGAGCAAGGGCTCCTAGGTATGAATGGGGTTTTCTGCCCCTCTGTTAAAATTGTGTTTGGGGTAAAACTGAGCTGATTGCCCAAGAATTATGTTTCTGACTTTTGAAGCCCCAAATGGGGTACCTATGTAAATGTATTTTTCAATCGTGTTTCGGCTACTAAGTACCTGTTCTATTTGTTGTTACCTAATTTTGAAAAGAAAATATAACCTTGTTAAATTTTAAAATTAATTTCACTTTAGTAGCTTGAGACCTATTCACCACCCAGCACCTTCTTTCATGCATAACTACCACAAAAACACGGTAACAAGTGGTAGCAGAGCGTGGTTGAATGGGTCTCAATTTAGCCCCTTTTGACGGCTAAATATTGTTTGTTCCGAACTCTAACTATTTTCCCAGTTGCTGGAATTTTTTGAGTTTTTTAAAATTGTTCTGTCACCATGCCCGGCCCTCGCGATGTTCTCCATCTTAATTATTTGCGCAAAGAGGAGTTGATCTATGAATTAACTATCAGAAATGTGCAATCTGGAGGCACGGTTGCAGTAGACACTAACAAGCTTAGAGAGTCCCTTGATTTGCCCATTTCCATCCCCAATTTGGGAGAGAAAGAAATTGACGATTCTCTTTCCACGATCACGGAGAATGTTACTGGGCTAGCTTCTGTAGTTAGTTTTTTGATGAAAATGATCCGTCTCCGAATCAAATTAAGCGTGTGCAAGGCAGGCTATATCATTTTTCGAATAGGGTTAACGATCTGTTGTCTCTAAAACTGAATGACGTTCGGAGGAAGGAAGCTAGTACGCTCCTAGAAAATATTTCCGAATTATCTAGTAAGGTCACTCTATTGTTGACTGGGGAAGTTCCTCCCAAATCTGATCAACCCACTATAGTGAATACTGGTAGTGAGGAAGCGCCTCCCAAGGGAGAAGTTAATAGGGTAACCGTTGCTGCTCAAACTATCCCTGCCCCATTGGACAACGAATCTGAACGTCGCGCATCATTGAGTAACATCCGTTCTGAATTAACTTCTTTGCCATTGAAGCCTTTACCTACTATGTCACCCGGGTTTAGTAGCTTGCCTCATCCATTGGCAATGTTGCTCAGAGGTATATCTAAGTTTTCCGTTAATACCACCAGTGATGTAATTTCATTTTTAAGATTTCTAGTTGAATTTCAGGATCATGCCCTTGTGTTTTCTCTGTCTCCATGTCAAATTTTGCAAATTATCTATCCGTATGCTATAGGTATTCTCTCAGACAAAATAGTTAGAGCCATTGCCGAGCAATCATCTATTGAGGATTTCCATGCCCACTTGCTAGCTAACTTCATCCCTGCTAGGGCCAGGTCCTCCCTTATTCAGAAGTACTATTTTCGTGTACAGCGCTTGGATGAAAACTTGGCTGATTTCATACAGGACATTAAGTTTTATACTAGGGTGTTTGCCCCTCATTTTCCTGAAGATCAGATTGTACAGGCTATTGTAGAGGGAATTTCACCTCCCTATAGGTCATATTTGTGTTTCGCGGCGTGCCCGCAAACCTTCTCTGAACTTGAAGCATTGGCCGTCTCAGCGGAAGGAGTTAGATACGCCGATTCTTTGCGTGTCGCGAAAGAACCCCCGCCTTCCTTTAGTAATACTCGGCCTCCACCTCGCCGATCAGTCACCCCTCGTAAATGTTATGCTTGCGGGTCGCCTGACCATCTGCGCAATAAGTGTCCTCTGATCAAGTCTAGTAGGGTAAATAATGGAGCGGTTTCATCACAAGGCTGTTTTAAATGTGGGGCTTTCTCACATATCGCAAAGAATAGTCCCAATTCGAATAGCACCCCCTCCTGCTCAACTTCTGGTGTAACTTCCAACAACAATCAAAAGTGACTAGTGGCTTCGGCTGAGTCAACTAATTCTGCTTCCCAAGGCTCAGCCCCTGGCAAACAGGTTGTAAATTCAGAGGACGATCAGCCTTCAAATTCATCTTTCGAATGCCCTAAAGAATGTCTTAGGATTGCGGCGGATACCCCCGCACCTGTTCCTTTTCTTAAGATTGAGTTAAATAACGAGCCTATAACAGCTCTCATAGATTCAGGCAGTGTTTGTTCGATTATTTCGGCTGAATGGTATTCTAAATTGAAATCGGTTTTTAAACTTCCTGACTATGTCTCTTCTCCTGTTCAATACGTATCGGCTAATTCATCTCCATTAGAAATTCTAGGTTCCCTACTGGTCAAAATTCGTATTGTTAAGTTTACATGGAAAGTTAAATTGTTTGTGGCCAAGCAATTGTCTTGCCCCATTATATTGGGAGCTGACTTTATTTCTCACACTGGTCTTGTGCTCGATCTCCAGTCTAGGTCGTGCACATTCAAATTTGCTTCTAATTGTAAAATCCCACTATTAAAGTGTAATTCTGTGTCATGTTCGTCTATTTCGCCTACCCAGGGTGAGATGTTGTTAGACCTTAGACATCTACCTGAGGAGCAGGCTGATAGTATTCGCAAATTGTGTCAGTCGTTTCCCGAGGTGTTCTCTGATACTCTTGGTGTTACTGACCTTATTGAATACAAAATTGAGGTCACGGATTCGATTCCTGTCCGTTTTCCATCTTATAGGCTATCTCCACCTAAAATGAAGGCACTGAAAGAAATCATCGATCAGATGTTGAAGGACGGTATTATTAGGCCCTCTAAGTCAGCGTATTCTTCGCCTATTTTTTTGGTCCCGAAACCCCAAGGAGGCTTCAGGCCTGTCATTGATTACAGGGCTCTCAATCGGAAGGTGGTGTTGCAATCTGTGCCCCTTCCTGACCTTCATTCTTGTTTTTCATGGTTTCGTAAGGCCAAGTTCTTTACTATCTTGGACTTGAATCAGGCCTATAATCAAATTCCCCTTGCCGAAGAGTCTAAACATCTTACAGCGTTTGCCACGGACTGGAATTTATATGAATACAACCGCGTGCCTTTCGGGCTCCCCACGGGAGCAGCTGTACTCACTAGGCTATTAGATAGGATCTTCTCCGACATCAAATTTGAGTACTTATATCACTACTTGGATGATGTCGTCGTATTTTCAGAGACTTTTGAAGAACATCTAGATCATCTGCGAGAAGTTCTCGATCGCCTTCGTAAGGCTGGGTTAACTGTTAAGTTGTCCAAGGTTGCCTTCGCTAAGCCCTCTATGTCCTTCCTAGGGCATATTGTGTCACCTGATGGTGTAGCAGTCGATCATTCTAGAACACAGGCCATTCGTGATTTTAAACCTCCCAAGGACATTAAAGGTATCGCCAGGTTCATTGGTATGGTGAATTTCTTCAGAAAGTTCATTCCTAACTTTGCTAATAGAGCGGCGCCCTTAAACCTTCTTCGTAGGAAAGGCATCAAATTCGAGTGGGGATCTTCTCAACAAGCCGCTTTTGAAGATCTGAAATTAGCTCTCTGTAATGCCCCTGTCCTTGCTATGCCTGATTTCTCAAAGAAATTCATCGTCCAAACGGACGCGTCATCGTCAGCTGTAGCTGCAGTCCTTCTTCAAGAGACTGAACTAGGGAGGCGACCCATCGCCTATGCATCTAGGACTCTATCGGCTCAAGAAGCCAAGTATTCCATCTATGAGCTCGAAGGGTTGGCAGTCTTATTTGCCTTAGAAAAGTTCCGTCTCTATCTGGAACATGTCAAATTCGACCTGGAGACAGATAATCAAGCCTTAAGCTGGGTCTTAGGTAGGCCGCGTCGTACTGGTCGTATAGCCCGCTGGGCTATTCGTATTTCCGCCTTCCAGTTTGATGTTAGACATATCAGAGGTACCGAAAATGTTGTTGCTGATGGACTCAGCCGTATGTTTCATAACGACGTCGAGACCCACGAACCGGTCGACAGTTCATCACCTTCCGAGTCCATACTATCCGGTGTTAATGCCATCTTAACAGATGCTCCCATGCTTTTTAGGGATATTGAGAAATACCAACGTGAAGATCCGACGCTGGCTCCGATAATGGAAACCCTTTCTTCTGGGGAACATGCTGTCCCTTATGTTCTGAGGAATGGTGTTCTATGTTGCCCTTCGAGGCATGATAAGTTGATGAAAGTTGTTGTTCCAGCGGTTCTCGTACCTATGATCTTCAAGTATTATCATGAGACCCCATTAGGAGGGCATCTTGGAATCTTTAAAACCCGTGAAAAGATTCGTGAAATGTTCATCTGGAAAGGTATGGACGGCGAAATTCGTGAACTTGTAAAAGCTTGTAAATCTTGTTTGCTCAGTAAACCGACCATGTCCACCAAGGTAGGCCTCTTGTCTTCTCAGCAAGCGTCGCGCCCCATGGAACGCCTGTATATTGATTATGTAGGACCCTTCCCCCAGTCGAAGGGAAATGCCAACAAATTCATCTTTGTATGTGTAGATGGTTTTACCAGATTTTCTTGGTTATTTCCGACTAAGCTGGCTACCGCTCAGTCTACCATTACTTGCCTAAATTCTATTTTTGCTCCGTTTGGTCCGTGCCAATATATTGTATCTGATAATGCTAAGGCTTTTACATCTAATTTATTTCGTAAATTCTGTTTTGACTTATCCATCTCTCTTGTAACTACTTCTGCGTATTACCCTCAACCATCTCTGGCTGAACGGGTTAATCGTAATCTCAGGTCCGCACTGATTGCCTATCATCATGATGATCATTCCAGGTGGGACACGTCCCTGCATTGGTTAGCTTTTGCTTTGAATTCGGCGGTTCATGAATCACATAAATTCACTCCAGCTTCTTTGATGTTCAAGTTTGTTCCCAACTCGCCGCTCTCTAACCTCTGGTCTCTGAGTGACATTCTACCCGAGACAATAGATCCGGATAATATTAAAGATCTTTGGAAGAAGGCTAAAGCCAATCTTAAGGTATCTCATGAAAAGGTTAGAGAAAAGTATGATCGTGGACGGAGACCCACCACTTTGAAGGTAGGTGACCAGGTGATGGTCAAGAATTTTGTTACCGCGGGCAAGCTTGCCCCCAGATTTCATGGGCCTTGTATCATTCTCGATTTTCTTACGCCAGTTACATTGTTAGTAAGCAATCCAGCCACCGAGAGGATATTTAGGGTTCACCTGTCACAGGTGAAACCAGTGTAAATTTTGTGTCAACTTGCTTCATATAATTTGAAAGGAATATGAAGGTTATATTTTTTTTTGAGTTCAACTTTTAAGGCTTTCTGCCCCTTCTATAATATTTTGGTCTTATATGTAAGCCTCTTGTAAAACCTTCCCCGATCCGTTAAACTGCCATTCTGTCCTTGCCTCGGCCATTACCACGCTCCCGTCTCCTGCTTCAATACACGCTGTGGCTTGATTTGAGTAAATGCCGTGGATATCTGCACGCCGCTGACCCCTCAACCTCCTCACCAAGCCTGTGCCCCAAAACCATGATGATGGTCCAACACAATTCTGCCGCCTAGCTTTAATGTTTCAGTGCCCCTGCAGCCGCGCGGCGCTGTGCCGCGGTTGGGTCCGAGGACGGGCCCCCTCGGCCCCAGCGAGGACGACGTGTGCACGGCGAGCCGGAGCTCTCCTCCCGGCCAAGGCTGATGTGCGGCGCACGACCTGCTACTTGCCCGCAGCCTGTATATGTTCACCGCGGGCGCGGCGTGTTTCAACACCTCTGCTCCCCTCATAGTGCGGGCGAGCGGTATCTCAGGGTACTTGAGGGGTCCGAGCGGTTCCCTTTGGACGCAAGCTGCAACGGCCGGTCTGGCCATCCAACTTAGCCTACATCAACTACATGGACAGTCACTATAAGAGATGACTACACTTGGGAATTCAACAACAAATTTGGTGGACATTGCAAAATTTTTCATCACCTTTTAAAAGATTATCCTCAGAATTCTACTTCTACAAACTTAAAAACTATTCTTCATCTGCAACAACAAAATTTTGAAATTAAATCAAACCAAATTAAGAAAACCTTATAAATTTTTTTTGGGCAATTAATCTCCATATCTACATCAAAACTTGGACCATGTTTGCAAACAATTTCATGTGTCACCCCGGGAGGAACTTTTGGGGGGGGGGGGGGGAGGTCTGTACCGGGCGGTACACCTCCACTCCGCTAATTTAAAATGTGCGCCAGTTGAAACTCCTCTGCTGGAGGAAGTCTGAACTTTATCTACGCTATTAATTCTCTACTTTCTCAGAAGATGTCACCACGTGGAAAATTTTGAGTTTTTGAACTGTGTCATTTTTGATGTGGTTTTGTTTCACTTGAAGTAAGAAGTGTGAACTTTCTCTTCTAGAGGACACTACTGAAGATCTACAATAGTGCAATCTAGTGCGGAGTCAAAGAACTATTTTTTTGGAGAAAATTTAATTTCAAGAGTTTGTACTTTGTTAAATTTCTTTCTGTCATTGTTTAAGTTGGCAATATTTACCCCTTTCTTCCCCTTGTTATGAATGTATCCAATCCCGAATTTCTTCTATTAATTTCTGACCAATCTGGTGTATCTTCCCCCAACTTGAATCTGTTGCGGGGTCCTACCCAATAAAGAGTTTGTGGGAGGGTGTTTTCTTTCCCCTAACGCCTAGAACCTTCCACGAGAGGATATAAACTGCTGATTTTTGGGTCTCTGCGCCACTTCTGTTCCATCTTTCAGTGTATTAAGTACTTAGCAGGAGGCGGGAAGCGCCTCTTTCCTCGGCAGCGGTCAACAACAAGGTAATGGCCGATTAATAAATTCTTTCTTTGCTAGCTCAGCAGTTTAACTTTCGGGGCGGGTTCTAAGCGTTCCTCTATGTAACCTTTTCCTAAAATGTAACTTCTCTTTTCATCTATTCTCTTGTAAAGCTACATTCTGGGATAGAGAGTGCTAACCCTCTCGAGCTCCCACTCACATTGTCTTGAGGTGAACTTCTTTTCTCAACCAATTCTTCCGTAATGTAATGTAAATTGTTATTTTCTTAAGTCACCTCTGTAGTATGGGATTAGCCCTTGTATTAACGGCCTAGTGCCAAGTAGGTCTTAAGCAAAGTGTATTAGGAGTGCAAATTCGCCTCCTCTCAAATTGTATTTTAGAGGTCATGTATTAACTTTCTTGTTATTTAACGGACCTCAGTAGGTTGGGTATTTTACCCCTGTGTATACGTCCTTGGAGGACAGCTTAAAAGTGGAGTTTGGAGTGGCCTATGATAGGCTTGGATTTTAAGGGGAAGTTGCCCTTTCTTGAAAATTGTGTTTCTGCCTCAAGGAGGCTTTTCAGTGTAATTTGGAGCAAGGGCTCCTAGGTATGAATGGGGTTTTCTGCCCCTCTGTTAAAATTGTGTTTGGGGTAAAACTGAGCTGATTGCCCAAGAATTATGTCTCTGACTTTTGAAGCCCCAAATGGGGTACCTATGTAAATGTATTTTTCAATCGTGTTTCGGCTACTAAGTACCTGTTCTATTTGTTGTTACCTAATTTTGAAAAGAAAATATAACCTTGTTAAATTTTAAAATTAATTTCACTTTAGTAGCTTGAGACCTATTCACCACCCAGCACCTTCTTTCATGCATAACTACCACAAAAACACGGTAATAATAATAATAATAATAATAATAATAATAATAATAATAATAATAATAATAATAATAATAATGGTGCATATCATCTGTATAGGCTTGGTGGTGTCCTAATTAGGATAAAATGAATGGCGAAGCCATCTCCAGTCCCTAAGCCAGCCAGGGAATTTAACAGTATGACGGGGTTGATTTTGAAAATTCAACCAGGTCCATCGGACCAAACGCAAGCATGCTATCCATTTAGCCACGAAACCGGGCATTTATTTGCTAAACATTAGGCTACCATCTCCACTGATCAGGGATTGAGCATTGGCAGTAGCAGAGGCCAGGGCAGTGGCTTGTGAAGCAGCTTTCACAACACAACAGGTTGCATTTGATTCATCTAGGTAAGATCTACGAGTATATGGGGGAGGGGGAATGAATATTTGAATAAATGTGGTGGGAAGAAGTGCGAAACATTTCTTTCTAACACAAAATGGGCAATATGAAGAACAAATTGCTTCGAATGTGGTATAAAATACACGGGTTCCGAAACCGTCTCCGCCTCAGGCCCCTGAGAGAGGCCTCCGGCTCATGGAACATACTTAACCTAACATGACCTGACTTTGAAAGTAGGGCGATTGGCTAAGAGCGCGCTCTTAACCTCACATGACCTTACGCTGTCTACGTGTCTAAGCTTAACCTTACAGACCTCGGGTTCGGCCATAGGCCTACGGGCGTTAGCCGTACATACCCAAGTTCGATGCCCAAGAGTACAAGCTTAACCTAAGAGACTCAAAGTTCAACACCCGGGATAACCGCATAAGCGTGGAAGTTTAACCTCACAGACTTCAAGTTCGATACCCGGACTAACTGCATAAAACTGTATGCCTAACGTTACGCTGACCCCGCGTTAAACTAACCTAACCTCCCAAGCTAACCGAACACGAGTGGAGGCTTAATTGAACAGACTTTTAGTTCGATACCCGGTCTAACTGCATACAAGATCAGGGCTAACGTTACGCTGACCACTCATAACTTAACTCACATCTTAGTCGGACCAGGCGTTAACCTAACCGGTTGCCCTTCTCTACACCCTGAACAAAAGTGCAGGCTTAATCTTTCGCTGACCACTCGTTAACCTAATTTAACCTCCCGGACTTGGAGCTGAACTTGAACAAGATGGTGACTATAAGGCTTAATACGTATGCTTTATTCATAGGGGCGTAACGTTGGAAAGCGACTTAAAGAAGCTTGGAGCTGAACGTGGAACAAGATGGCGGCTGTAAGACTTGATACGTATGCTTTATTCATGGGGCGTGATGTCGGAAGGTGACTTCAAGGGGTGGGGCCCAGAGCTGAACTAGGAACATGATGGTGGCTGCACATTGTACTAATGGGACTAGGGAGATGGTGTAAGGCTTAATACTTGTAATATTTGACCCAAAACAGAGATCGAGTCTGGGACTCCCTTGAACAAAAGTAACTTTAGTCAAAATATCTAACCTACACAGAGATCGAATCTAGGACTCCCTTGAACAAAAGAAGAACGGACATCGAACTTGGAACTCTCTTAGACTGAAGCTCAACATAACCAGGAAATCGAATACTAGATTTTTCTTGGACCAATGACTAGTGTAACCTAACAGCTCAATACGCTACAGAAAAAGGAATGCTGAAAATGTATTATGAAGCCAACAATGCCACGCCTCAGCAGAATTGTTTCTGCAAACAGCTAGGGCTACTAACCAAGCAAAAAATTGCTTTTTATGCATTTAGCCAGGTGCTCGTGCATGTCATCGCCCCGGTCCGCGTGTGAAAAAAATATGAATACGTTTGAAATTTAGCCGATTGCCCTTCTCTACACCAGCTCAGACATAACCTTACACTCTGGCTAATTGTGCAGGCCTAACCGCTGACCATGCGTTAACCTAACCGATTGCCCTTCCGAACACTAGCTTAGCGGCTACACTGGGGAGATGGTGTAAGACTTAATGCATGTGCTTTATTCATAGAGGCGTAACGTTGGAAGGCACCCTCAGGGGCTTGGAGATGAACTTGGAACAAGATGGTGACTACACATTGAGCTGTTGGGACTAGGGAGATGGTGTAAAGCTTAATACATGTGCTTTATTCATAGGGGCGTACGTTGGAAGGCACCCTCAAGGGGCTCGGAGCTGAACTTGGAATAAGATAGCGGCATGGGAATAGGGAAATGGTGTAAGAGATAATACATATGCTTTATTCACAGGGAAGTAACGTCGGAATGCAATCTCAGGGGCTTGGAGCTGAACTTGGAACAAGATCATGGCAACGCTGCGCAACGCACATTGTATTAATGGGACTAGAGAGCTGGTGTTAGGCGTAATAATATACTTTATGCATAGGGCGTAACACTGGGGAGCATCTTTGGGACTGGAACCTGCAGAGTCCAATACGCTAACGTTTGAGCTGATGCAGAGATTCGATCCCAGACTTAACCTAACTAGACAAGATGAGATATGGTCAAAGGGTTTTGATGCTGAGCTTGGTGGGAGCTGAACTTGGAACAAGATGGCGGCTACACATGGGTCTAGAAAGAATGTGTAGGGCTTAATGCATATGCTCTATTTATAGGAGATTAACGTAGGAAGGTGACCTTAGGTCTAAGACCTGAGCGACCGCATAAAGGGCAAAAGGGCTAAATGGCGAAAGTGTAAAAGGGCAAAAGGGCTAAATGGAAAAAGTAGCAAAAGGGCAAAAGGACAAAAGGGCTAAAGGGAATGAGCTCTGTACCATAAATGTATGCTCACCCCGCAAATGCTGGCCGCATGGTCTTCCGAGGCCTAACGCCATTAGTAGTAATAATAAAAATATGGTCAGGGACACTGAGGTATGATTCACTCTCTTGCTGCGCGCATTCATCTGTCTGGCAGTCTCACTCATTCAGTATGTCTGTGCAGTTCTCTATAGGCTCCGTGCACTGATAGGAGAAATGCACCGCTGCGCTGCGAGTGACGAACATTGTAAGTTAATGCGTTTCAATGCGCACATATCCGCTGTCGTCTCACCGTGTGCTGCCATGGCCGACTAAATAATAACAATGGGATTTCAGAGTGTTTCATCCAAGAACAATTGGCCACATTATTCCAAACTTGCAGAAAGTGGCCATGCATTAAATTTACAAGAAAAACAGTTCGCAGGAAATAAAAACAGAGCAATAACTGCAAATGTGAATATAAAGAAACATTGATTCATTCGATATTCTACCATTTCACGATAGAGGCAACGTAGTAATTGATGCATTAGTACTGGTGATAACGAGATTAGCCTTCATATACACATTCAACAATGCTGCCTTCAGAAAATTATCCTTGGTCTATTTCTAATACGATATCATGTTAGCGTAGGTTAATGCTAAACATAACCATGTTTCCTAAGAACGACCTTGGTAACAATAGTTATTATTTCATGAAGGCGAATAATTGTTTCCATGAAATGTAAGCATATTTTAGCTGTTGTTTATGCATATTGCTCAGAAAATGTCACCTCGCGTACTGATCGACCGTGTGAATGGTCTCGAGGTCGTATCTCAAACCTTACGGAACTATAACAAGGGGAAGAGTGTAGAGGAACTTTTTCTGATAAAAAGACTCGGCTTGATGTTGGACCTATTGAAATTCCTGATATTGAAACCGCATGCACACTATCAAAAGTTATGCATGAGAAGAGAAGTTCAGAATCACTTAAAGTTGCCAATAAATGATTATTTATAATGTGTGTCTGTATTTATAATATGATCAAGTCCACCTCTGTAATATACCAGTTGGCGCTACTAACTGTCTTCCTCGGGGGCCCAGGCTTGAATTCTGACACTTTTTTTTCTATTTGCTTCACGTCGTACCGTCACAGATATGTCTTATGGCGACGATGGGACAGGGAAGGCCTAGGAATGGGAAGGAAGCGGCCGTGGCCTTAATTAAAGTACAGCCCATCATTTCCCTGATATGAAAATAGGAAACCACGGAGAACCATCTTCAGGACTGCCGACAGTGAGGTTCGAACCCACTATCTCCCGGATGCGAGCTCACAGCTGCACGCTCCTAACCACACGGCCAACTGGCCCGGTACTATCCTGACACTGCCAGAAACTTAAGATTGGCATGAGGGTTGGTATGTGGTTAAAACGTTGCATGCAGCTCATTTACATTAGAGGTGTGCTTGAAAAGAAATGCACCACCTCATGACGAGGACATAAATTTACGGATGTAAAATACGGTATTTCTGTGAACTGTTAATATTGCGTAATGGAGGCCTATTTGTGTAATTATTTTTGTCAACTGCCTTTCCAAATCCATTTCGTTAGGTTGTAACGGAATACGGTACCGTATATTATTATTATTATTATTATTATTATTATTATTATTATTATTATTATTATTATTATTATTATTATTATTATTTTATTATCATTATACTGGCTGTAATTAAGACTATAGCAATACAATACAATGTGTATCTGTTATGACTTGTGTGCTCTAAAAATGATGACCTAATGCAACTTGCTTTGCAGATATAACATGGCTATAATAATTTTTTCTAATTGTTAACCTATTTGTAAAATGGTTAAAATACATGTTGTAAAGAGTTATTTTGTATTAGTTAAAATGCATGAATCCCGAATTACTTTTTGCGATTTACTGCTATGATCTACCGTCTTTTTAAATACATTTCATGAGGTCGTGAAGAAAACCTTTGTACCTATCACAGTGTCTATTAATGCAGCCAAACACAAGCATATAGTTCTGCCCTAAAGTCATGACATTAAAAAAATCATCTGAAGATATCATTGTAAAATTATTCTTCTTCTACTTCTTCTTCTGATTCTCCTTCTTAATTTCTTATTGGGCTCCACTTTCGCGTTATACCCAGCCACTAGTCGTTTTATCGAGTAAAGTTTAAACTATGAAGGATGATATATTAATGGTAAAGGAAGGAATGATATCAAATTAGCTGAAAACACATACGCAGCTATCATATACTTTGTCAAAAACAAAACAAAACTAAACTTGGGATAGAGAATGTACAGGAACACAAGGTTCTACTCTTCACGTCAGTGTGATCAGTAGTATAATTGGATGGTTCGGCGGCCACCACCTCCTCCGGCTCCCAGAGGCCTCCTCCACCACCACCACAGCCAGAGGCCTCCCAGAGGCCTCCTCCACCACAGCCAGAGGCCTCTTCCAGTGCTGCCAACTTAACCTAACTAGCGCGAAATTTGAATTGGTAAACAAAGCCACGTGCAATTTTTTGACAGCCACGTGCTTTTAGACAGACAACAACGCATCGCTAACCTCACTGCTGCCATCTTGACGGGCCTAAACCTCAGTGGTACAAACTTAACCTAACTAGCGCGAGGTAAACAAAGCCACGTATTTTTTGACAGCCACGTGCTTTTTGACAGACAACAACGCATCGCAAACCTCACTGCTGCCATCTTGACGGGCCTAAACCTCAGTAGTACCAACTTAACCTCACAAGCGCGAGATTTGAATTTGTAAACAAATCCACGTGTTTTTTGACAGCCACGTGCTTCTTGACAGACAACACGGCATCGCTAACCTCAGCACTGCCATCTTGACGGGCCTAAACCTCAGTAGTACCAACTTAACCTAACTAGCGCGAGATAAACAAATCCACGTGTTTTTTGACAGCCACGTGCTTTTTTGACAGCTGCCATCCGCCATTTTTAAAGTACAGAGCACCGTGCTGCCCTCTTTATCGCAGTAGCTGCAAATTCGTCACCTGTCATCGGCAGTGCTGCCATCTTGGCGGGCCTAAACCTTAGTGCTTCCAACTTAACCTCACTAGCGCGAGATAAACAAATCCACGTGCAGCTGTCATCCGCCATCTTTAATCCATAGAGCACCGTGCTGCCCTCTTTAGCTACTTACCTTTGAAATGTTGCGGCGGGTAATTTTTACGTCACAGCTGTCATCCGCCATCTTGCATCGCAAACCTCAGTGTGCTGCCCTCTTTATCGCAGTAGCTGCAAATTCGTCACCTGTCATCCGCAGTGCTGCCATCTTAACGGGCCTAAACCTTAGTGCTACCAACTTAATCTCACTTGCGCGAGATTTGAATCGGTAAACAAATCCACATGCTTTTTTGACAGTTGTCATCCGCCATCTTTAATCTATAGAGCACAGTGCTGCCCTCTTTAGCTACTTACCTTTCAAATGTGGTAGCGGATAATTTGAAAAATACTTTTTGACAGCAGCCATCTTTAATCTAGAGAGCACCGTGCTGCCCTCTTTAACTAGATACCTTTGAAATGTGGTGGCAGGCAATTCCACATGACAGCAGCCATCTTTAATCAAGAGAGTACCGTGCTGCCCTCTATGTGGTGGCGGCAATTTGAAAAATTCTACATGCTCTTGTTTGGAAACAAACTCACGCGCTTTTTTGACAGCCGTCATCCGCCATCTTTAATCAACAGAGCACAGTGCTGCCCTCTTTAGCTAGATACCTTTGAAATGTGGTGGCGGCAAATTCCACGTGCTCTTGTTTGGAAACAAAGCCATGTGGTTTTTTGACAGCTGTCATCCGCCATCTTTAATCAACAGAGCACCGTGCTGCTATCATGCGGGCAATTTCGTCAGCTGTCATCCGCCATCTTTAATCCACAGAACACCGTGTTGCCCTCTTTATAGCTACTACCTTAAGCACGTAGTAGCGGGCAATTTGAAAAGTTCTGTTAGCTATCATCCGCCATCTTTAATCAAGAGAGCACCGTGCTGCCATCTTTAGCTAGATACCTTTGTAATGTGGTGGCGCCAAATTGAAAAATTCCACGTGCTCTTGTTTGGAAACAAACTCACGTGCTTTTTTGACAGCTACCATCCGCCATCTTTAATCAACAGAGCAGAGTGCTGCCCTCTTTAGTTAGATACCTTTGAAATGTGGTGGCGGCAAATTCCACGTGCTCTTGTTTGGAAACAAAGCCATGTGCTTTTTTGACAGGTGTCATCTGCCATCTTTAATCAACAGAGCCGCGTACTGCTATCATGCGGGTAATTTCGTCAGCTGTCATACGCCATCTTTAATCTACAGAGCACCGTGCTGCCCTCTGTAGTAGCGGGCAATTTGAAAAGTTCTGTTAGCTGTCATCCGCCATCTTTAATCAAGAGAGCACCGTCCTGTCATCTTTAGCTAGATACCTTTGAAATGTGGTGGTGGATAATTTAAAAGAAAAAATCTACAACAGCCATCTCTCGACGCTAATTGCATAAGATGGTGGCTATTCATGACTCCTTAAGGGCGCTTACGCAAGATGGCTGCTATACATAGGTTCTTATGAGACTCCCTTGGGATGCTTGCACAAGATGGCAGTTATACATGACTCCTTATGAGATGCCCTAGGGATGCTTGCTCAAGATAGCGGCTGGCTGCCACTGTTATGAAGAAAGGTAGCTTAGAGGCTAACGTGTCGTGCTAGTTCGATTCATTAAATTTAGGGCTTAAATGCAAAATGTTAAATATCTCGAAAACGGTGCACTGTAGAGCAAAACGGACAAAATTTTTCCGCCTAATACCTAGGTTCGCAGTATGAGGAACAAGAAAACCATAGTCTAATGATGGGATCAACGATTCGGCTCCTACTTAGGCCCTTTGGCATTTGCTAACCTCACTCTTGCCATCTTTACGGCGGTAAACCTCAAGGCTGCCACCTGATGCATGTTATAGCGTAGAATTTAAAATCCAACAACAGAACATTGCTAACCTCACTCTTGCCAACTTGAAAAGTTCAGTGTTCCAAACACTAGTTAGAAAAACGTAACTCATCGCACCTCGGGGATTTTATTAGGTAAGACGTAACCCCTAGGTTCCATTCCTTGTTCTGAACATAAAACCATTTACCAGTAAAGATTAATTTTCTACACTTAACAAAGTACAAGCGTTCTTGCTGATAGCGATCGATGAGGTTGTTGCTCCTTTAGTCCTTTAGCCCTTTAGCCCATTATCCCTTTGTCCCATTAGCCCTTTTGCCCATTAGCCCTTTAGCCCATTAGCCCTTTAGCCAATTAGCCCTACAAGGAATGTGCGGTAAGGAGGAGGAAGATCCTTTCATCCTTTTTGCCCTTCTGATAAGATGTAACCCCTGGGTTCCATACCCTATCACGACTTTTTTTTTCGGCTCAGCATTTTGCATAGTAGCCCTCGCCTGCACAAGCTACATGCTTGTAATCTATGTCAACAGATTGAAACAATATGTTTCCGAACCGATATTTCATGTTACATATTTATGTAATAACTTGTTCAACAGCTAGGGACTTAAATGTAAGCAGAGTATTTCTTATAGCACTAGCGTTCTGTTTAATTTTACTTCCCGCATAAGCTACATGCTTGTAACCCATGCCAACAGATTGACTGATATTTCATGTTACATGTTTATGCGATAACTTGTTCGACTGATTTTCACACAAGACGAATGATGGAAGGTAAATAATTTGAAGTTATACTTTTGCTATATCGTTTACCGAACGAGTTAGCTGCGCAGTATGGGTACAGTGTGTTTTTAATTTTTACACTAGGCAAATCATTGAAGTTGTAGTTTTACAATATTGCTTACTGAGCGAGGTAGCTACGCGATATGTGCACAGTGTGTTTCCATAGTTTTTGATTTTACACTAAGCAAATCATCAAAATTGTACTTTTGCTCTGAACACATCAAACAATGTTCTGATCGTATGTTGAAGTCAACAACATCGATTACAGTGTTCGATTCTAGTCTTGTTATGTTTCATTCTGATCTTCTTAGAACAAGGGTACCCCCTAACATGTTCTAAACACATGTTGTATTGAGTACAGTGTTCGATTCTAGTCTTGATCACTTATTTTGTGTTCTGAACACATCGATCAATGTTCTGATCACACGTTGTATCGAGTAGAGTGTTCGATTCTAGTCATGATCACTTATTTTGTGTTCTAAACACATCAATCAATGTTCTGATCACATGTTGAAGTTAACAACATCGTTTACAGTGTTCTATTCTAGTCTTGTTATGTTTCAATCTGATCTTCTTAGAACAAGGGTATCCCCTGACATATTCTAAACACATGATGTATTGAGTACAGTGTTCGATTCTAGTCTTGATCACTTATTTTGTTTTCTGAACACATCACTCAATGTTCTGATCACATGTTGTATCGAGTACAGCGTTTGATTCTACTCTTCTTATGTTTCGAAAGTCTAAACATGCACAATAATGTTATCGCTGCACACGCTTACCTTCGCTATGCAGGTTTAAACTTGTTCGATATAAAGCTATGCCTTGACATAAGAGGCGGAGGAGGAGGAGGAGGTAGAGAAGGAGGAGGAGGAGAATGATAAGGCCTTAACAGCCTATGTATAGTCGCCATTGTTTAAAGATGACAGCTGTCAAAAGAATTTTTCAAATTATCCGCCACCACATTTCAGCTAAAGAGGTCAACATGGTGCTCTGTTGATTAAGCACATAGAATTTCAAATTGCCCTCCACCGCATGCATAACAGCAGCTGTTATCTTGCGCAGTAGCCTCTAAGCTAGCTTTCTTCATAAGAGTAGCCGCCATCTTGTGCGAGCACCCCTAGGCTGTCTCATAAGGAGCTATGTATAGTTACCATTTTGTGTCCACCATCTTCCGTAAGCATCCCTAGGACGTCTCAAGCCATCTTGTGTCTCATAAGAGCAGCCACCATCTTGTAGAAATAGATAGATGCCAATGCCAAAGGGCTTAAGTAGGAAACGAACCGTTGATCTCATCATTAGACTATTTTTTCTTGTTCCTGATACTACGAACCTACGCTTTGGGCGGAAAAAGTTTGTCCGTTTTGCTCTACGATGCACCGTTTTCGAGATATTTAACATTTTGCATTTAAGCCTCCAAATTTAATGAATCGAACCAGCACGGTACGTTATACTCTCTACCATAGCTAGACCTGATCATGTTACGAAGACTCGCTTCAATACAAGCTAAAACAGAGCAAATGTCAAAGGGCCTAAGTAGGAACCGAATCGTTGATCCCATCATTAGACTATGGTTTTCTTGTTCCTCATACTGCGAACCTAGGTATTAGGCGGAAAAATGTTGTCCGTTTTGCTCTACGATGCACCGTTTTCGAGATACTTAACATTTTGCATTTAAGCCCTAAATTTAATGAATAGAACTAGCACAACACGTTAGCCTCTAAGCTAGCTTTCTTCATAACAGTGGCAGCCATCTTGCGCAAGCACCCTTAAAGCGTCTCATAAGGAGTTGTGTATAGCCGCCATCTTGTGTCCGCCATCTTGCGCAAGCATCCTTAGGGTGTCTCAAGCCATCTTGTGCAAGGACCCTTAAGCCGTCCTATGAGAGCAGCCGCTATCTTGAGCAAGCATCCCTAGGGCATCTCATAAGGAGTCAGGTATAACTGCCATCTTATGTAAGCATCCCAAGGGCGTCTCATAAGAACCTATGTATAGCAGCCATCTTGCGTAAGAACCCTTAAGGAGTCATGAATAGCCACCGTCTTATGCAATTAGCGTCGAGAGATGGCTGCTGTAGAATTTTCCTTTTTAAATTATCCACCACCACATTTCAAAGGTATCTAGCTAAAGATGACGGCACGGTGCTCTCTTGATTAAAGATGGCGGATGACAGCTAACAGAACTTTTCAAATTGCCCGCTACTACAGAGGGCAGCACGGTGCTCTGTAGATTAAAGATGGCGTATGACAGCTGACGAAATTACCCGCATGATAGCAGCACGGTGCTCTGTTGATTAAAGATGGCAGATGACACCTGTCAAAAAAAGCACATGGCTTTGTTTCCAAACAAGAGCACGTGGAATTTGCCGCCACCACATTTCGAAGGTATCTAACTAAAGAGGGCAGCACTATGCTCTGTTGATTAAAGATGGCGGATGGTAGCTGTCAAAAAAGCACGTGAGTTTGTTTCCAAACAAGAGCACGTGGAATTTTTCAATTTGGCGCCACCACATTTCAAAGGTATCTAGCTAAAGATGGCAACATCTTGATTAAAGATGGCGGATGATAAGCTAACAGAACTTTTCAAATTGCCCGCTACTACGTGCTTAAGGTAGTAGCTATAAAGAGGGCAGCACGGTGTTCTGTGGATTAAAGATGGCGGATGACAGCTGACGAAATTGCCCGCATGATAGCAGCACGGTGCACTGTTGATTACAGATGGCGGATGACAGCTGTCAAAAAGGCACATGGCTTTGTTTCCAAACAACAGCATGTAGAATTTTTCAAATTGCCGCCACCACATAGAGGGCAGCACGGTGCTCTCTTGATTAAAGATGGCTGCTGTCATGTGGAATTGCCTGCCACCACATTTCAAAGGTATCTAGCTAAAGAGGGCAGCAAGGTGCTCTCTAGATTAAAGATGGGTGCTGTCAAAAAGTATTTTTCAAATTATCCGCCACCACATTTCAAAGGTAAGTAGCTAAAGAGGGCTGCACTGTGCTCTATAGATTAAAGATGGTGGATGACAGCTGTCAAAAAAGCACGTGGATTTGTTTACCGATTCAAATCTCGCGCAAGTGAGATTAAGTTGGTAGCACTAAGGTTTAGGCCCGTTAAGATGGCAGCACTGCGGATGACAGGTGACGAATTTGCAGCTACTGCGATAAAGAGGGCAGCACACTGAGGTTTGCGATGCAAGATGGCGGATGACAGCTGTGACGTAAAAATTACCCGCCACCACATTTCAAAGGTAAGTAGCTAAAGAGGGCAGCACGGTGCTCTATGGATTAAAGATGGCGGATTACAGCTGCACGTGGATTTGTTTATCTCGCGCTAGTGAGGTTAAGTTGGAAGTACTAAGGTTTAGGCCCACCAAGATGGTAGCACCGCCGATGACAGGTGACGAATTTCCCAGCTGTCAAAAAAGCACGTGGCTGTCAAAAGCACGTGGATTTGTTTATCTCGCGCTAGTTAGGTTAAGTTGGTACTACTGAGGTTTAGGCCCGTCAAGATGGCAGCAGTGAGGTTAGCTGTGCGTTGTTGTCTGTCAAAAAGCACGTGGCTGTCAAAAAACACGTGGCTTTGTTTACCTCGCGCTAGTTAGGTTAAGTTGGTACCACTGAGGTTTAGGCCCGTCAAGATGGCAGCAGTGAGGTTAGCGATGCGTTGTTGTCTGTCAAAAAGCACGTGGCTATTAAAAATGCACGTGGCTTTGTTAACCAATTCAAATTTCGCGCTAGTTAGGTTAAGTTGGCAGCACTAGAAGAGGCCTCTGGCTGTGGTGGAGTAGGCCTCTGGGAGGCCTCTGGCTGTGGTGGTGGTGGTGGTGGAGGAGGCCTCTGGGAGCCGGAGGAGGTTGTGGCCGCCGAACCATCCAATTATACTACTGTGATCCATCACGGCGGCTATCTATATCACAAACATGACCGGATCAACACACAGGGAATGCGGATTTAGATTCTAATGATGGCTTTAGAAACATAGAGAGGGATTCAGCGATGGAGGGCCACTGTAAAATGATTGTATGTATGTATGTAAACATCACACATATTCCAGCTTCTTATGGTCATCTGTTAACGAAGGTGCCCGTAAGTAGTTCTCGTAATTTCCACCCGCAGCAGCACATCGCTCTACGCACGGAGCCTATAGTATCTGTTACTTTGTTAGTGTGTAGCCAAATACTAAATGATTGTAATTGTATAATCACAGGGTACTTCTGTTTAATTGTAATACATGTGTAATTACTGTCTCTTCGGTGAAAATGTTATTGTATAGTACTATTATTACCGCACTAAATTTGGTTGACTTAACCTTTACGTCACTGTCGAACTTCGCTCAGACAGCATTAAAACATCTTACCATTTTGTAGCTACCTTTTCAACTTCTATGCCCCCCTGCTACATACCTTACACCTGGATACTTCTTGATGTCTATACATTTTTGTGCCGCCCCCCCCCCTTGTAACTGCCAATCGCCGCTACTGTTGCCATATAGCACTAAAATAAAATACTATAACCATTTAATGAGTGAGAGAAGAGACCATGGATGCATTAACTAATAAATACCGGTAATAATATACTAGCGTGAAATATTTTTTTTATTTAAGCCTTTAACCCTCCACGGTTGATTTTTCCCAGAACTCGGCGAGGGATCCCATCTCTACGCCTCAAGGGCAGTGTCCTGGAGCGTGAGATATTTGGTCCTGGATACAACTGGGGAGAAGAGGAAGTACCTCGTCCAGTTGGCCTCATCTGTTATGCTGAAAGGTGCCTTGTGGGCGATGGGAAGATTGGAAGGGATAGGCAAGGAAGAGGGAAGGAAGCGGGCATGACCTTAAGTTAGGTACCATGCCGGCATTTACCTGGAGAAGAAGTGGGAAACTACGGAAAACCACTTCAGGTATAGCCGAGGCGGGAACCGACCCCCCTCTACTGAGTTGACCTCCCGAGGCTGAGTGGACCCTGTTCTAGTCCTCGTAGCACTTTTCAAACTTCATGGCAGAGCCGGGATTCGAATCCGGGCCTAAGGGGGTGGCAGTTAATTACACTAATCACCACTACACCACAGAGGCGGGCTTTATTGTTTTATTACAAATTAATAATGCGTTAGTCTTTAGATTGAAATGTACATTTCACGAATTCTTGTAATTTGAGGATGCAATTTACAACATACATTTTATTCAACAAAACTTTCTAATGACATTTTTTTCTAATCATAGTTGAAGTATACAAACAGTTCACATTTTATTTAATCTACAAAGCTTCTATGGTTCATGGTGTGGGTTCCTGTAGTCACGTCCTAGTTCGTGAACCATGGCCAACGGCTGAGTGGCCTAGTAAGTGGTTCTGAGAGTCAGGATACCAGTTGCTATGGAATGGGAGTGGGGATCTCGGACATATTCTGAGTCATGGCCCTTCTTGTGCTCAGGCGATTAGGACAATACATTCCACCAGTAGTCCCTAACCCGTTAGAGGAGAGATTCTCACTTGGACTATGTGTAAGTAGGGTAACATTCTACTTCATGAATTTACCGAGCTCAGAATATTTTAAACAAGCCTCGGACCTATGGGAGTAACGAAGTCCCATTCCCATTTGACAGGCGAGGGACTCCATGGAAACAACTTGGCGAACGCAATGGAATTCGATGGGGAGCTATCAATATTAATGGGGCTTAAGGAAGAAAGATAGTAGAACTGGCTGAGTCAGCAAAGAGGAAAGTGAAATCTGTCTGCAAACGAATAAGGGTAGAAAATCTCCAGGACGAGGTAATTAGACAGAAGTACATGAATATGATTAGTGAGAAGTTTCGAACAGTTGACAGTAAGCAGATTCAGGATATAGAAAGAGAATGGGTGGCATACAGGGATGCTGTAGTAGTATTAACAGCAAGGGAATGCTAGGAACAACTGTGTGTAAAGATGGGAAAGGCGAACATCTTGGTGGAATGATTGAAGTGAGAGCAGCTTTTAAACGTAAAAAGAAGGCTTATCAGAAATGGCTCCAAACAAGGACCGGGGCAGACAGGGATTTGTACGTAGATGAAAGAAACAGAGCGAAACAAATAGTCGTTGAATCCAAAAAAGATGTCGTGGGAAGATTTTGGCAATAACCTGGAAAGGCTAGGTCAAGCTGCAGGGAAACCTTTCTGGACAGTAATAAAGAATCTTAGGAAGGGAGGGAAAATGGAAATGAACAGTGTTTTGGATAATTCAGGTGAACTCATAATAGATCCCAGAGAATCACTGGACAGGTGGAGGGAATATTTTGAACATCTTCTCAACGTGAAAGGAAATCTTCCTGGTGGTGTTGCGAACAGCCAAGTTCATGGGGAGGAGGAAAATGATGTTGGTGAAATTACGCTTGGGGAAGTGGAGAGGATGGTAAATAAAATCCATGGTCATAAAGCAGCAGGAATAGATTAAATTAGACCTGAAATGGTGAAGTAAAGTGAGAAGGCAGGGATGAAATGGCTTCATATAGTAGTAAGATTAGCATGGAGTGCTGGTAAGGTACCTTCAGATTGGACAAAAGCAGTAATTGCACCTATCTATAAGCAAGGGAACAGGAAGGATTGCAACAACTATCGAGGTATCTCATTGATTAGTATACTAGTTAAAGTATTCACTGGCATATTGGAAGGGAGGGTGCGATCAGTAGTTGAGAGGAAGTTGGATGAAAACCAGTGTGGTTTCAGACCACAGAGGGGCTGTCAGGATCAGATTTTCAGTATGCGCCAGGTAATTATAAAATGCTACGAAGGAATAAGCAGTTGTGTTTATATTTCGTAGACCTAGAGAAAGCATATGACAGGGTACCGAGGGAAGAGATGTTCGCCAAACTGGGGACTATGGAATTAAAGGTAGATTATTAAAATCAATCAAAGGCATTTATGTTGACATTTGGGCTTCAGTGAGAATTGATGGGAGAATGAATTCTTGGTTCAGGGTACTTACAGCGGTTATATAAGGCTGTAATCTTTCCCCTTTGCTGTTCGTAGTTTACATGGATCATCTTCTGGAAGGTATAAAATGGCAGGGAGGGATTCAGTTAGGTGGAAATGTAGTAAGCAGTCTGGCCTATGTTGACGACTTGGTCTTAATGGCAGATTGTGCCGAAAGCCTGCAGTCTAATATATTGGAACTTGAAAATAGTTGCAAAGAGTGTGGTATGAAAATTAGCCTTTTAATGACTAAATTGATGTCTTTAGGTAAGAAATTCAACAGAAGTGAATGCCAAATTGGTGATACCAAGCTAGAACAGGTCTATAATTTCAAGTAGTTAGGATGTGTGTTTTCCCAGGATGGTAATATAGTAGGGTAAACCTACCTTATTTCGTGACATACTTTATTTCGTGATAAGCGACATATTATTGATCCTGAAGTAAGGTAGGCGTTTTACACTGAGTTCCACCAGTCCTCAATACATAGCAGGAGTGCCTTTACACGGAGAAAATATTTTGAGCGGGAATTGCCGCTGGGTGAAGGACAGGCATTTGATTGTATATTGTGTGGATGGAAACACGCTACTTCTGGTCTGTTCCTGTAGTAAAACGTTATTAAGGTAAGTTGGTCAAGTAATTGTTCAGACAAATATATGCACTTATATTCTCTAAGGAACTCACTTATATCAGTAGTCAGAGTTGGATTTAAGTGCGTTATTAATTAAATAATTGGTTAGGAAAATGACTACGACTCTTACGTTTTGTGTCCATTTCAGACATAATGGCTCCAGCGTTAAGCAAATGTGTGAAGAAGGAAAACAGCAACAAACTTAAGAAAACGGTCTTGTGACCAAAGAAGACAAGCCTATTCATCAGTTGACCTTTGGGGAGTGCTTCAGAAGGTTTTGGAGGAAAAGTGGTCTATATACAAGGCTGCTAAACATTTCACCGTTCCGTGGAGTACTCTAAAAGAAAATATGACTACTGTACTTTAAAAATGGGTAGACCATTTGCCCTTACGAGTGAACTGCAGATTAAGTTAGCTAATTTCATAGTAAAAGTGCAGGAAATAGGGATCGGCCTGAACGTTAACCGAATAAGAAATGTTGCGTATGCTATGGCCAAAAAACAGTATGCAAACAATGACAAAATTCCCATTCACTGAAGTGAAAAATTGTGCAAGCTGGAAATGCTGCAGGTGAATTCGGTCCACTTCTAATCATTTTTAAAGGAGTGAGAATGTCAGATTCATTGACGAATGGTGCCTTCCTAACGCCTCAGTAGCCCTGTCACAGAGTGAATGGATTAACAGTGAACTTTTCTTAAAGTGGTTCACGGAATGTGTTCGAGGCCTTGGCGCAGAAAGACCTGTGATACCGATAATGAATTCCCATGTCTGCCACGTGACATCAGAAGTACTGGAAATTGCATCCAAGAATGAAATTATCCTTGTGACTATTCCACCGCATACCAGCCACACGTTCCTGATCAGGGGAGAGCTGCCAACACACATCGAACTACATCTGTTTCTGATCAAGCCAGAAAATCCACTACACGTATCACTACAGTGAAACCGGTATCTGCGGAAAAACAGAAGTCAAACGAGAAAAATGATGACATCTGCACCACCTGTAACGACAGCTACAGTAGGTTAATGGGAAGAATAAAATTCGTTGGATTCAATGTTGCTTCTGTTTGCGATGGTTCCATGAAAGTTGTCAGTCCATTGATTCATCTAATGCTATGGAATTTATGTGCAGTATTTGTGAATATGTCAGTGACAACGATACCGATACTGAAAATGAGTGAAAAGTGCGTGAAGTGAACTGTAACAATGTTCAGAAAAGTTATCACGGAGTTAAGTACGTTATCACGAAGTTAGGTATACTGTGTCACGGAATTAGGTATGCTATCACGAAATTAGGTAGCATGCCCTCTTCTTTTATTACATGTCATAACTCCAAATGTTTTGCATTGTTTGAACGTTCTTTATCATGTGTTTGTAGAATAATGTATAGGTACTCAGCATGTAAAATATAAAATTCCTAGATCAAGTATTTGTCCTGATATATTACTTACAATCCTTAATATCACGAAGTTAGGTAGGTTTACCCTAAGTGAGATTGAATCAAGGTGTCGTGAAGCTAATGCAGTGAGCTCGCAGTTGCGATCAGCAGTATTCTGTAAGAAGGAAGTCAGCTCTCAGACGAAACTATCTTTACATCGGTCTGTTTTCAGACCAACTTTGCTTTACGGGAGCGAAAGCTGGGTGGACTCAGGATGTCTTATTCATAAGTTACAAGTAACAGACATGAAAGTAGCGAGAATAATTGCTGGTGCAAACAGGTAGGAACAATGGCAGTAGAGTACTAGGAATGAGGAGGTAAATGCAAATTTAGGAATGAACTCGATGGATGAAGCTGTACGCATAAACCGGCTTCGATGATGGGGTCATGTGAGACGAATTGAGGAGGATAGGTTACCTAGGAGAATAATGGACTTTGTTATGGAGGGTAAGAGAAGTAGAGGGAGACCAAGACGACGATGGTTAGACTCAGTTTCTAACGATTTAAAGATAAAAGGTATAGAACTAAATGTGGCCACAGCACTAGTTGCAAATAGAGGATTGTGGCGACATTTAGTAAATTCACAGAGGCTTGCAGACTGAACGCTGAAAGGCAGAACAGTCTTTAGTGATAATGTATGTGTGTATACAAAGCTTCTGTTTCTGTCATCTCTTCGTTGTATTGCCATGATTGTAAATACTCTTTCAGTATATGCGTTCGATGGGAATATAATAAACACAAAGGGTTTTTTGCTAGGCCAATTAAGTGTATAATATATACCTAGACCTGGTGTTATTTTACCAGCACCTCCTTTCCCAGAAAACAAATTTACTATTTCAACAACTTCTGAACACATATAACTCATATTCAACTTTTCCTTTAAACCAAGCGTCTCCACTAACTTGAATATCTTGTTGAACTGAGGTGAGTTTTCTGTAGTTATACAATTCATCAATGTAAAAACACTGGAATCATCAAAATCGAACCATTTACGTAGATAATTAACAAGAACTTAATAGAAATATTTAAAATCATTTTTACAGACCTTAACTTCTCCAGTAGGCAAGCCATTCAATTTTTTAAAAATGTAAGTCACTTTGTCACCAAAGAAAGAAAAGATTTCTCCATTCTTTACATGTTCTACATGTGCTCGCTGCCAGAGGTACTGTCCTCAACTGTGATGACTGATTCTTTTGGTCAGAATACAGAATATATTTTACTCGATCATAACCACGCTCTCTTTTCGATACTATACTGTTGTCTAACCAACGATATTAAAAAAACCGGAACTTTCGGCGTACGATTTAAAGGGTGCACCGTACGTGGAACAAAATGAGAAAATAAAAGTAATGTTCCGGACAAACCGCACATCTGGCAACTCTCGTACTGTCCCAGTAGTCGCATGGTCTGATCGACTTTGTGTAGAATAGAGAAATAAAATGTCAGAAGTGCAATTTCAAATTTTATTTCGACAATACTCTATCACTCAAGAGGTAAACATTTACGACCGTGACAGCCGTTCGATTCCTTTTTCTAATAGTTTAAATAAAAATGTTATTGGTTATACGTCCCACTAACTACTTTTATGGTGTTTGGAGGCGGCTAGGTACCGGAATTTAGTCCAGTAGGAGTTCTTTTACATGCCAGTAAATCTACTGACCGAGACCGACGTATTTGAGCACCTTCAAATACCAACGGGCTGGGCCAAGATCGAACCTGCCAAATAGGGGTCAGAAGGCGAGTGCTCTACCGTCTGAGCCACTCAGCTCGGCTTTTAATAGTTTAACGTCACACTAATTCCGATAGTTTTTGATTACGACATGATAGGAAAGGACTAGCGCTAGGAACGCCCGTGGCCTTAATTAATGCAAAACTCCATAATTTTTTTAGTGTAGAAAAATGAAAGCCACGGAATCTTGTATTAAGGGATTCGAACCCACAATCTCACAGTGTCGACGCATGGTTGAAACCCTAAAAACGGGCACTTTTTGCGTTCCACCTGCCATAAAAAATATTAAAATACAAATTAAAATACCAAACATAAATTACGTCATCTGACGTAAAATGAAACGAGAAAAATGATGATGGTATTGGATTTTCTGTATGCCTATTGGTGATTTAATAAACAGCCTCCAAACTCGAGTACACATATTAGTTTGGTCGACATTAAGTTAATAATGTTTTAAAATGCGAATTTCCATCACACTTTATCCAGTCTTTGGACTGGCATATTGATCGCATTTAAAACCATTTTAGCGCATTTAGAATAATGTGTACGTAAAAGACAAAGTCACCTCCGTACAGACCATGAAAGCCCTTGGAGGAGTGGAAGGTAAAGGCTTCCACCATTGTTAACCGTGGCACGTGATGGAGTAGAGTGGTTAACTCTACGTTCGGCCGCCTTTGCCCCCCAGGAATTAACCTGGTACTCATTTTTGGTGTAGGCTGAGTGAATCTCAGGGCCATATGCACCTCCGGAAGTGGAAATATCGTTTCTTAAATTTTGCGACTTCCTGACGGGGATTCGAACCCACGTCCTTCCGGGCGAACCAAGCTGTAGGTAAGCTGCGTCAACTATTTTTGCCGGCTTTAGGTACCGGTCAATGTCTTTTTAATTTTGTGTCTATGTACGAACCTATTTACATTAGGAATACCTGAAGATGCAAGAAGGTTAGACTAATTTTCCGATGTAAGAAATTGCTTTAAACAGGATCTGATGTCGATGGTTTCTTCTTATTTCTTTGCGATTCTTTAAATCTTGTCGTCTCTATTCACATATTCCCTCTTCTTCCACTTACCTTCAAGATTGAGCGTCTGTTTCAGGTACATGCAGTTCGTCGCATCTGGGTTTTTCGTTAAACAATCCACTGAATCGTCGAATCGAGGATGTGGATTTCCAACTTAGGAGTTGATCTTGTGATGCCATCCCTCTGCGGCATTTGTTGTTCAGTGTCGCTTTTTTTGTAACAGCTCCACATAGTGATTGGTATCTCGCTGTTTTCAAGCCATACGTGTACAAAATAGTCGAAGAAGTCAGCAAGTTTTCCTGTAGAAAGAGCCTGGGAATGGATCACCAGCAATCACTCACTGACGTCATCTGGCTTCAAAAATGCCAGCGCAGTGCACATGCGGATGTGGAGAAGTACTGTATATATTCGTTCTCCTTGTAGTCCCTCCTCAGGCTAAGTTCCTGTACTTTCCTCCAGAAGCATTGCTTCATGTGAAGAAAACAGCCATTACTCGGCTGACATACTTCTCGTAGGGCTGATATCATAGCTGCTTCGAAATCAAAACTGATTTTTTTTTTTTTTTTTTTAGGATTCCATTGGGGAACGGCTTCCAAGACAAGGTGAGAGAAACGAATATAAGTTTCTTTATCTTTATTAGGCAGGAACGCAAAAGTCTACTAGATAAACGTTGCTTTCATCACTCCTGCATTCAAGGTCTGCGTGAATGGTGTATACCCTATGCTTGATAGATAGATGGATAATGTCTTTATTGGTGGCGAAGTTAGGGCTCAACGCTCTCTCTTACACTTAACCACTAGAAGAGTATACATGTACATAACTTATACAATACTTACAAATACAAATAATATTAATAGCAAAAACAATAGGAATAATATTAAAAATGACAATAAAAGAATCCTTAATTTTAAAATACACAAAGTAAAATACACTTGGGTGATGTAACTGCAATAATCCCTTCATTCATCCCATTCATTCATTCACTCAACAATTATGCAGCAAGTCAGCAGGATCTACTCAACAAATACTCGCGGAACGCCACTTTAAACTTGCGATGAGAGGGATTGTCCCTAATGTTCGCAGGTAGCAAATTCCATGCTCTGGACGTAGAGATTATGAAGGAGCGGTTGTAAGCAGCAGTGCGGTTTACAGGTATGGTAAAAGAGGATGTCATGATATGAAGAGAGGTAAGGAAAAGGTGAAGAAAGATAGTTGGGAGTATTAGTGGAAAGTATTTTGTCTAGAAGTGATAACATGTGAAATTCACGGCGCTGGTGCACTCGAAGCCACGATAATTCCTTATAATACGGTGATATATGAGCATCATATCGCAGATTTTAAAAATTATTTTATTTTATGAAGTACTTCCTCTCATGCAGAGGCTACCTTGCGACAAAGTATACTTTTACATTTATTTTTAGAAGATAAATAGATATACTGTACTTGATAAATGTTGAAGGTAACCTAATTGTAACAGTGATTTCTTAGAATTATCAGTGAGCCCCTTAAGGCTATGATGGCAATCTCCCGTAACGCTGTAACTGGCAGAGACATCTGTTTCCGGAAATTAGCGGCAAAAGCGGGAATCGTTCCCCTTGCTCCAATCATCAGACCTACTATGTCGATTTCCTCTATCTGGTATTTCTTGTTACTGTCGCAGGTAATTTCAGTCAACACAGTGTCACAATAGTCAAGTATAGGTAGTGTAAGAGAGTGAATTAGTTGTACTTTAAGTCGAACCGAAAATGCATTACAGAATCGCTTCATATAAGCATTTCTGTACTTTATTGCATGTGCTTATCACCTGTTGAGTTCAATTTAGGGTCTCAGTCATAATAATTCCTAAGTTAGTCACTGAAGTAGAGTAGGGTATGATTTTATTGTTTAAAATTATTGGAGAGATGAGGGAATATAGGTTTTTACTGGTACCGATAATAATAACTTGAGTTTTATTCGGGTTTATTAGTAAACTGTTTTCATTTGCATAGTCACTAAGATGTTTTAGATCGGAATTTATTTTAGTAATTGCAGTATCAATATCACTCGGTTTTGAATGACAGTAAATTTGTACATCATCTGTGTACACTTGCACTTTGCAGAATTTAAGAGCTTTCGATATATCATTAATTTGGATGATAAATAACAGTGGTCCCAGGACCGACTCCTGAGGGACACTGAGGGTCTTACTTTGCCACCCTGAAGTCACATTTCCCACTGTCCCACGTTGTCGGCGATTTTCAAGGTAAGTGGAAAAGAACCAAAGCGACACACTATTAAAATTTAGTTCTCGAAGTTTGTGCAGTAGTAACTGAGGGTTGACAGTGTCGAAGGCACTACTGAGATCTAATAATGTCAGTATAGTCACGTCACGTTGGTCCATTGCACGTCTAATATCATCTGTCACTCGTAGTAAAGCTGTCGCAGTGCTATGTCCTTTCCTGAAGCCGAATTGGAAGGGATTGAGGAGGGAATGCTTGGTAAGGTATTCAGTAACTTGTGTGTGAACTAGGCGTTCAAGTACCTTGGATAGGGGTGGTAGGATGGATACTGGACGATAATCTGAAGGAGAATCTAACTTGGAGCTCTTCGGGATGTGTCTAATTAGTGCATCTTTCCAAACATCTGGGAACACTCCGTTTGTCAGGCAGTAGTTAAATATATGTGTTAGTATTGGCAGCACAGCTCCCAAGATATCTTTAATCAGGGATATAGGAATGTCATCATTACCTGTGGCATTAGATGTAATAGAGTATATCACACCTTTAACATTCGAAGTGATATTTCTCATGCACAGAATGCTGTTGAAACAAGGGTAGAGAACTTTTAGGGAAGGAGGCAGAGGCTATTCTTGGCCGTGCGAAATAATCATTTAAAGCCTCTAATGATATGCTTGGTACATGTTGTTCTACGGTTTTACCTATACCTAATGTACGTAATTTACTCCAGTTTTGTCTCGGGCTGTTAGTGTTCATCAGTTCCTGAAAGTATTTATATTTAGAATTCCTAATTAGCTGCTTGGTTCTGTTTCTCAGAATCCTGTACCGCTCAAAATCATCTGTGTCATTCGTCAGTTTGTTTTGTCTGTACAGTTTGTCACGACTGGACATAGCAGATCTTATCTCGGCCGTTAGCCACGCAGATGAATGGCGAGTGATTCTTACCTGTTTCTTTGGTGCGTGCTTATCAAATATTTCAGTAGTATAATAGGACAGTTCTGCCGCCACCACCCCCACCGGCTCCTAGAGGCCTCCTCCACCACCACCACAGCCAGAGGCCTCCCAGATGACTCCTCCACCACCACCACAGCCAGAGGCCTCCCAGAGGCCTCCTCCACCACCACCACAGCCAGAGGCCTCCCAGAGGTCTCCTCCACCACCCGCGGGAAATTTGAATTTGTAAACAAAGCCACGTGCTTTTTGACAGCTATCATCGACAACAAAGCATCGCTAACCTCACTGCTGCCATCTTGACGGGCCTAAACCTCAGTAGTACCAACTTAACCTAACAAGCGGGAGATTTGAATTGGTAAACAAATCCACGTGTTTTTTGACAGCCACGTGCTTTTTGACAGACAACAACGCATCGCTAACCTCAGTACTGCCATCTTGACGGGCCTAACCCTCAGTAGTACCAACTTAACCTAACTAGCGCGAGATTTGAATAGGTAAACAAATCCACGTGCTTTTTGACAGCTGTCATCCGCCATCTTTAAACTACAGAGCACCGTGCTGCCCTCTTTATCGCAGTAGCTGTAAATTCGTCACCTGTCATCCGCAGTGCTGCCATCTTAACGGGCCTAAACCTTAGTGCTACCAACATAACCTCACTAGCGCGAGATTTGAATCGGTAAACAAATCCACGTGCTTTTCTGACAGCTGTCATCCGCCATCTTTAATCAACAGAACACCATGCTGCCCTCTATATCTTTGAAATGCGGTGGCGGATAATTTGAAAAATGCTTTTTGATAGCAGCCATCTTTAATCAAGAGAGCGCCGTGCTGCACTCCGTGTGGTAGCGGCAATTTGAAAACTTCTAAGTGCCCCTGTTTGGAAACAAACCACGTGCTTTTTTGACAGCTACATCCGCATTTCTTTAATCAAGGGAGCACCGTGCCGCACTCTTTAGTTGAAATGTGGTGGCGGCAATTTAAAAATCCACGTGCTCTTGTTTGGAAACAATGCTACATGCTTATTTGACAGCTACCGTCCGCCATCTTTAATCCATAGAGCACAGCGCCGCCCTCTTTAGCTACTTACCTTTGAAATGTGGTGGCGGATAATTTGAAAAATGCTTTTTGACAGCAGCCATCTTTAATCTAGAGAGCACCGTGCTGTCCTCTTTAGCTAGATATCTTTGAAATGTGGTGGCAGGCAATTTCACATGACAGCAGCCATCTTAAATCAAGAGAGCACCGTGCTGCCCTCTATGTGGTGGCGGCAATTTGAAAAATTCTACATGCTCTTGTTTGGAAACAAATTCACGCGCTTTTTTGACAGCCGTCATCCGCCATCTTTAATCAACAGAGCACAGTGCTGCCCTTTTTAGCTAGATACCTTTGAAATGTGGTGGCGGCAAATTCCACTTGCTCTTGTTTGGAAACAAAGCCATGGGTTTTTAGACAGCTGTCATCCACCATCTTTAATCAATAGAGCACTGTGCTGCTATCATGCGGGCAATTTCGTCAGTTGTCATCCGCCATCTTTAATCCACAGAGCACCGTGCTGCCCTCTATGTGGTGGCGGCAATTTGAAAAGTTCTGTTAGCTGTCATCCGCCATCTTTAATCAAGAGAGCACCGTGCTGCCATTTTTAGCTAGATACCTTTGAAATGTGGTGGGGGCAAATTGAAAAAATCCACGTGCTCTTGTTTAGTAAACAAACTCACGTGCTCTTTGTCAGCTGTCATCCGCCATCTTACATCGCAAACCTCAGTGCTACGCTCTTTAGTTGAAATATGGTGGCGGATAATTTAAAAAGAAAAATTCTACAGCAGCCATCTCTCGACGCTAATTGCACAAGATGGTGGCTATACATGACTCCTTAAAGGTGCTTATGCAAGATGGCTACTATACATAGGTTCTTATGAGACTCCCTTGGGATGCTTGCGCAAGATGGAGGTTGCTGTTATGAGGCGGCTTAAGGGTCCTTGCACAAGATGGCTAGAGACGCCCTAAGGATGCTTGCGCAAGATGGCGGACGCAAGATGGCGGCTATACACCACTCCTTATGAGACGCCTTAAGGGTGCTTGCGCAAGATGGCTGCTGCTCTTATGAAGAAAGCTAGCTTAGAGGCTAACGTGTCGTGCTAGTTCGATTCATTAAATTTGGGGCTTAAATGCAAAATGTTAAATATCTCGAAAACGGTGCATCGTAAAGCAAAACGGACAAAATTTTTCTACTCAATACCTCGGTTCGCAGTATGGGGAACAAGTAAAACATAGTCTTTTGATGAGATCAACGGTTCGGTTCCTACTTAGGCCCTTTGGCATTCGCTCTGTTTTAGTTTGTATTGAAGCAAGTCTTCGCAAAATGATCAAGTCTAGCTATGGTAGAGAGTATAACGTGCCGTGCAGGTTCGATTCATTAAATTTGGGGCTTAAATGCAAAATGTTAAATATCTCGAAAACGGACAAAATTTTTCTACCTAATACCTAGGTTTGCAGTATCAGGAACATGATAACACAAGAAAAACATAGTCTAATGATGAGATCGACGGTTCGATTCCTACTTAGGCCCTTCGGCATTGGCAGCTATCTATTTCTACAAGATGGCGGCTATACATAGCTTCTTATGAGACAGCTTAAGAGCGCTTGCACAAGATGGCTGCTGCTCTTATGAGACACCCTAGGGGTGCTTGCGGGAGGTAGCAGCGACAAGACGAAGACTATACACAGCTGCTTATGATACGGCCTAGAGGTGCTCACACAAGTAGGTGGCTGCTCTGATGAAGAAAGCTAGCTTTGCATCGCGCAGGTATTTTTACAGCACTAAACCTCATACCTTTGAAATTTGGTGGCGGGCAATTTGAAACATTCGACGTGTTTTTTCTTCACAGCAGCTATCTTTAGACAATAGCGGCTATACATAAGCTGTTAAGGCCTCCTCTTATGTCAAGGCATAGCTCTATCGAACAAGTTTAAACCTGCATCGGAATAGCTAGAGTAAGCACGTGCTGCAGTGATGACGTCATTATGCATGTTTAGACTTGCAAATCACTAAAGAAACATAACAAGACTAGAATCGAACACTGCACTCTATACCGTGATCATGTGATCGGAACATTGATTGAAGTGTTTAGAACACTACAAGACTATAATAGAACACTGTACTCGATACAACATGTGTTTAGAACATGTCAGGGGATACCTTTGTTCTAAGAAGATTAGATTACCGCACATTCCTTGTAGGCTAATAGGCGAAAGGGCTAATGGGCTAAAGGGCTAATGGGCTAAAGGGCTAATGGGCTAAAGGGCTAAAGGGCTAAAGGAACAACAACTTCATCGATCGCTATCAGCAAGAACGCTTGTACTTTGTTAAGTGTAGAAAATTAATCTTTATTTGTAAATGGTTTCATGTTCAGAACAAGGAATGGAACCTAGGGGTTACGTCTTACCTAATAAAATCCCCGAGGTGCGATGAGTTACGTTTTTCGAACTAGTGTTTGGAACACTGAACTTTTCAAGATGATAGCAGAGAGTTTAGCAATGTTCTGTTGTTGGATTATAAATTCCGCGCTACAACATGCATAAGGTGGCAGCCTTGAGGTTTACCGCCGTAAAGATGACAAGAGTGAGGTTAGCAATGTTCCGTTGTTGGATTTTAAATTCCGCGCTATAACATGCATAAGGTGGTAGCCTTGAAGTTTACCGCCGTAAAGATGGTAGCAGTGAGGTTAGCGACGCTCTATTGTCCTTCAAAGTGAGGTTAGGGTTCGCCAAGAAGACAGCTGTCAAAAAAGCACGTGGCTATGTTTACCAAACAAGAGCACGTGGCTGTGACGTCACGGTCACGTAATCAATCCTTAGCTCGACGTCGTTAAGAGCAGCATTAGGATTAGCTATGCTTAAAAGTCTTGGGAACAGAGCAGCAGTATGAATTGCCATGTTTCAAAGCGTTTACACATCACCTATCGATTTTACATGCATCGACCATCGTACTAAACTTCATCCGCTAGATCGTGCTGCTATCTTAGCATAACCTATACACATAAAATTAAAGTACAATGAATAGCCATGTTTCAAAGCGTGTACACATCACCTATCGATTTTGCATGCATCGACTCTCGTACTAAACTTCTTCCGCTAGATTGTGCTGCTATCTTAGCATGACCTTCAAGTACAAAGAATAGCCATGTTTCAAAGCGAGTACACATTACCTATCGACTTTGCATGCAACAAATATCGTACTAAACTTCTTCTGCTAGGTTGTGCTATCTTAGCATAACTCATACACATGAACTTAAAGTACAAAGAATAGCCATATTTCAAAGCGTGTACACATTACTTATTTATTTTGCATTCATCGAATCTCGTACTGAACTTCTTCCGCTAGATTGTGCTGCTATCTTAGCATAACCTATACGCATGACCTTAAAGTAAAAAGAATAGCCATGTTTCAAAGCCTGTACACATCACCTATCGATTTTGCATGCAACAAATATCGTACTAGACTTCTTCCGCTAGATTGTGCTGCTATCTTAGCATAACTTATACACATGAACTTAAAGTACGAAGAATAGCCATTGTAACGTTCCAGACGTCACAGTGTAATTATGTTAATTTTATTATGTGTAATTAATTCAGGAATTTAACGTCATGATATTTATCTTGGTATGTAATTTTATTATAATTCATGTTTGATCATTTGCTCACTATCATTTCATTACTTTGTAACTACGACTTGTAAACGAGGGCTGAATATCCTAATATTAACTTAGATTCTTGCGACATTCGTTTAAATTTAACTTGCAGTAGATTTTCCTCTATGTTGCCACATCACCGAGGAAGAAGGAAGGACAAATTTAGACATCAAATTCTGGGAAAAGCGAGCACGTGTTCAAGCGTTGTAACGACAGCTACTGTATTTCGACCAGAATAATTCAAACTGATCACCGCCTATATTTTCAAAGGAGCGTCATGTTGCCATGGATACTGAGTGAAAGGGCTAATAGAAGAACAGTTGATATCATGGTTGGGACCCATCAACTTTAATATCTGGAGTGGGGGGAGACGTGTCAACTGATTGGACCACGTGTAGCGACCTGTAATTAGAGCCAGAAAAGGTTATAAAAGGGCGTGTTGGAGCTCTTGGCAGGGGATAGATTCTGGAATCTTGATTCTTCTATCTTGTATTTCGCATTAGGTCTGATAACTTGTCTTATGGTTGTTGTACCATAGTGGACTAGTGTGATAGTTTATCACTTCTACATTCATTACTTCGTTACCACGACGTGGTACTTAGGAATTTCTGAATGATGGGTGTATAGCCACTCTCATCAGGAAGTACGAACAGCTCTGTATTAGACCAGTTTATACCAGTCTAAGACAATAGGTAGTATTCAACTAGATAGAAATGAAACTTCAGTGCACATTTTCAGTAAAGTTGGAAGGATTATTAATTGAGTATCCTCTGCACATAACCCAAGGAGGTTTTTCTAACTATGACTTAGGGCTCATCTCCAATATATGGGATAGAGCATAACAGGGAGTGATAGTTTCAAAGCCATCATCCAATTAGTGGTTGATGCAATTTGCAAGGCAGGAATGGTACTTAGCTGCAGATGAAGATATCTCAAAGACGACCGGTGATGTTCCAGCTACAAGGATGGAAGCTTTCCAAGGACCAGCAGAACAAGACTACATGGTGAGCAAGCGAGTTAAAAATATTGCAAGTTTTCGCGAAGTAGAGTCATTCAACTTTTTGTTAAATTCATTTCCTATTTTAAATTCAGTTCTCGTTAAACCGTCGTCATTTATATTCAATATAATAAATAGTATTTTCCTAGTTTACTTTAATCAATCTGCCTTAATTAGCCTTTTGATTTCTAATTCTCCTGCTTAATGATTAGTGCACTATCACCCCATCCCTGTGATAAGAGTCCGTCCAAGTTTGATTATAAATTTTTATCCTTAAGTCATCAACTTAAAGATTGGCGCCCTTAGCTTGCATGGTTGCATTTCTCGTTCAATTATTGTTCACCTAAGAGGGAAGGTCACATAAATGCCGCACAACGTAGGGCGAGAAAATCATTAAGTACGGAGCAGTTAATGACAGTAACGATATCAGAATTCGTATTATGGGAAAAAATTTGGATATCCAAGTTGCATTAGGAGTGTTTGATTGTGGGGAGGGTCATGGCTGATCAGACGAAAGAGGAGAGGATGTTGCGCAGTGGACGGGCGATAAAAGGTAATGACGTATTGAGTTCAGAGGAAGAGTTGTGTAGTCTAGTAGAGGAAATTGAAGATAGAAGTGTAAGTAGTATGGAGAGTGAAGGCAAGCAGGAAGAAGTCAGTATTGAGTCAGATGATAGTAGGATGGGGGCGAAGCGGAAGTAAACACTAACAATGAAAGTAATAATAATGATCAGTTAATGGGAATGATGCAGTTAATGTTGAGTAAGATAGAGGACAGTAAATCTGAAATAAAAAATGAATTGGAACAAATTAAAACAGATGTAGAACAAACTAAATCTGAGCTTAAAAGTGAATTGGAACAAACACTAAAATTGAGAATATTAAATATGAACTTAAAGAACAGTTAGAGCAAACTAAAGCTGAATTAAGCAGGGAGATGAGGGAAAATAAGGAGGAAGCGAATCGGAGAATGGACGAACACAGTAGGCAGTTACGCGATCTGGTGGTAAAAAATGAACATTTTAATAAGCGATTAGAGGAACAGAAAAGTGAATGTGAACGGCAAGGGAAAGAGGTAGAAGAAAAGTTTGCGGAGCAGAGAAGTAAATTCCTGGAATTAATGGGGAAGGAAAGCAACTCTACTAGGGAGGAAGTAATGAGGCAGGTCACTAGTATTGATAAGAGAGTTGAGACTCAAAAAGGGGAAATACGGGTATTCAAAGACCACGTCCAACAAGAGATTGACACAGTAAAGCTTAGAATAGAAGATGAGACCCGGGCAAGTGAAGAAAGGTTTGCGATAGCTGAAGAGAATAAGATTGAAATTAGGACACTGAAAGAGAAGCATGTTAATTTGGAGAGCGAAATTGATAGGAGAGACAAAGATGAAGAATGCCGGATGGAGAAAGCAGAAAATCAGTTAAAACAGGTGGCAAAGGATAAACAGGTTTTCACGGGAAAGCAATGTCTAGGAAATAGCTACATTAGGGAAATTGAACTACCTAAATTTAATGGGAAACAAACGAACCCGCTAGATTTCCTAAAGATGATAGAAAAACGGTTTGAAAATCGTCTAGAGGAAGGGTCTATGGACTGGGAAGACGTTATGGAAAATATTGACCATGCTTTTGTAGGAGAAACTCGGTCTTGGTTCATGGTATATAGGCAAACGATGACGAACCTGAAAGAATTCAGAAATAAGTTTAGAGAGAAATTCTGGAATGAAGCGATACAAGCTCGGGAGAGAGAAAGGGTGGTATTTGGGAGGTACAAACAGCATGAGGGAGTCACTATGACCGAATACTTCCTGGCCCATGTCATGATTTGTCAGAACTTAGATGGTATAACCGAGGGGTCTGATGTAGTTAGACTACTTTTGAGACATTCTCCGGACAGGGTGAGAGAAGCGGCCTGCATGCAAAGAATTGGTACTATTCAGGAGATGGAGAACCTACTAGGCAGTTTTGATGCTTTAGGTAACCTTAGGAGTAGAAGGGAGAATATTCAGAGCTTTAGTCATCACAACGGAATGAGACATAACGGAAGAACACAGAATCACGAAGCTCGCAATCAGTTCAGACCTCAGCATAACAGTAGGAGCGGAGCACCTGAATATAGGACAGGAAATTCCCAACGGGGGCCAGAGCAATGTACTAATGAGTCCAACGTCAATACACAAAGGGAACCTTTAAACTAACTAGAGGCTGTAATCTTAGGTCAGAATTCCAGCCTAGTACGAAGGTAGCGAAGTGTCTTGTCATGAAAGTGTTACCATATGACCTAGATGTTAGAGACGATTTGTTGTATGAACCCGAGCAGGATAATGGAGATTCAAGTAATGAAGTAGTCAATCCCGTTGTTAAATTGAAAGTTTGGGGGGCATGTGTTAAAGTTTTTATTGAATCTGGTAGCGAAATATCATGTATTAGTTCTCAGTGGTATGAGTCATTAGTGAAACAGGGTATTCAGTTGGAGGAAATGCCTGTTAAGTCTACTTTCATCATTACGGCTGTTGGAAAGAGGTCTAAGCAAATTTGTAAACAAGTAGCTGTTCCGATCTGTATTAATAATTTTATTAGCGTTCAGATATGTTTGGTAATTCCGCATTTGATATTTGATCTTTTCTTGGGATCTGACTGGTTAACGTTAAAATTGGCTCAGTTAAATTACAATGATTCAGTGCTAAATTTGAGGTGGAATAATGAGGATATCAAGGTCAAGTTTGAGGAGGAAATTCAGAGGAAATCGGAAGTTAGTACAGTGTGGAGAAGGAGAGAGGTTTCTAAAGTTAATGAAGAGGCTAGTGAGGGCCTGAAGTTGTGCCAGTTGTGGATTAATGAGGATAAAATATGTGGCTTGAAAGAAGCCGTAGGTAGAAATCAGTTAAATGAAGTCCAGAAGGACAAGTTATTTGAAGTGTTATATGAACACATGGAGGTTTTCTCTGAGAAACCTGGTGTTACCTACTGTATCTGTACGAGCATTCTTTTTCTGTGCTGGATAAGAGTCCATTCAGCGGACCGCGGTATGCGATACCACACAAATATGCCATAGCCGTAGAGGATCAAATTCAAGCTATGTTAGCAGACGATGTGATTGAATTATCAAACAGTCAATACGTTAATCCCTTAATTGTCGTGCCTAAGTCTGATGGATCAATACGTTTGTGTATTGATGGCAGGGAAATGAACAGACGTATTGGTGCTGATCAGTTGAGATCACAAACCATTGAAGTGTTGATACAGAGTTTTCAGGGTAAGAGTTGGTTTTCTACGTTAGATCTTAGGAGTAGTTTTTGGCAAATACCTTTGAGATCAGAAGACAGGCCTCTTACTGCTTTCAGCTATAAGCATAGTTTGTATCAATTTAGGCGTGTTCCTTTTGGGACCCGTACGAGCTCGGCAGCTCTAATTCGCGCACTAAGTATTGCCTTGGGAGATGATACTGGAGATTATGCTACGATTTATATCGATGACTTGGTTATAGCATCTAGTACCTTTGGAGAGCACTTGGACCACTTGGAGAGGGTTTTTTCTAAATTAGAGTATGCTGGTTTTACTCTGAAACTTGACAAGTGTGTTTTCAGTAGACGAGAGGTGACGTTTTTTGGGGCACCGTGTATCGGCAATGGGAGTGACGCCTGAGAGCACAAGAATTGAAAAAATATTGAATACTACGACACCTAGAAATATTAAGGAGCTCAGATCGTATATTGGTGTATGTAATTTTTTCAGACGATTTGTAGTGAGATTTGGTAACTTACTAGAGCCATTTAGAGAACTATTGAAAGCTGGCAGTAAGTGGGAATGGACACAAGGTCATGATCGAGCTTTCCTAAAATTAAAAGAAGGATTCAGGCAGGCGGTTGTTTTGAGATACCCCATGCCCGATAGGAAGTATGTGTTGCTGACGGACGCATCTCACTGTGGTATCGCTGGTGCACTATGTCAAGTAGATGATGATGGTAATTTAGGGATTGTGTCTTTAGCTTCCAGAGGTTTAAGTGCTGCTGAAAAGCGTTATTCTATAACGGAACTTGAATTCCTAGCTATCGTATACTCTCTAGGTAAATTTAGGATGTATGTTTTAGGTACCGAATTTGAAATTAGGACGGATCATCATGCTCTTTCTTTTGTATCCAAGTGTAAATTATCATCTAACAGAGTTAGTAGATGGATACTCGCCCCACAAGAGTATGATTTTAAGGTAACTCACATTAAGGGAAAGAATAATGTCCTTGCTGATTTATTGTCACGTGATCCGAAGTTGTGCGAAGAAGGTAGCCTTCTAGAGCCACGTGAGGGCATTATTATATGTACATGTCTGTCTAAGGAAAATGAAACTGCTCTAGATAGACTACGTAACCTATTGGTTGAACAGTCGGTAGACGAGGAATGTCGGGAAACTTTGTCTGTACTTCAGGGAGGAGAGCAGCTCACTGTGTCGCATGGTAGGCACACGTACAAACTGGTTAACGGGTTTCTAGCCAGGAAATGTGGCGAGGATCTCTGGGGGATTTGTGTACCCAAAGCGCTACGTGTGGAATTGATTTGGTTTATCCACAAGGAATTAGGACATTATGGAGCTAATAAAGTTCTGTATGAGATCCGACAGAATTTTATATGGGACAAGATGGGAAGAGATATAAGAAAAATTCTTTCCACTTGCGATCTGTGTCAGCGTAGCAAAGTTCCTAACCGCTATTTAGCAGGACCTCGTCAGGCAGTAATCTCAGAAAGACCTGGTGACTTGGTGTGTACTGATCTGTTTGGACCTGTGGTAAAGGGACAGTTCGGCTTCCAATATATTTTAGTCATTATTGATGCCTTCTCGAAGTTGGTCAGATTATACGGTATGAGAAAAGCCACTGGAAAATCTTGTAGTCGTATAATCCAAGAGAAGTATATACCTGAATTAGGTACTCCTCTTAGAATCTTATCAGACAGTGGACCGCAGTTTATTTCGAGAAAATGGAAGTCCATAATTAGAGAGCTAGGTATTACACAGGTTCATTCATCCATTAGGTACCCTCAGGGCAATATGTGTGAGCGCGTTATGAAAGAGTTATCTCGCATGTTTAGATGCTTAGTGTTCGATAAGCATACAGCCTTGGTGGCTCATTTATCCCGTATAGAGACATGGATCAATGCAGTTCAACATGAAAGCACTAGATTGACGCCGTCACAAGTTCATTTTGGTCGTAAGCCCCAGAATGAACTAGTTAGAGTGTTAGGTTTGCCTGAGGAACCACCTCGTAATGCTGAATTTTACGTCCGACTGGCACGGGAGAACCTGATTAAATCTGGAGATAAACGTAAAAGGCAGCAGAAACGTAAGGTACTTGATAACTTTGAGGTAGGTGATCTGGTTTTGGTGAGAGTTCCCATGTTGTCAAACAGTGAGGATAAGGTAACAAAGATTTTTTCTTTTATATCAAGGTCCTTATAAAGTACATAGAAAACTAGGACCCTGTGCTTACAAGTTAGCGGATGGCGAGAGTGTAATGAATGGTTCATATAACACTAGTAGTTTACGGAGATACCTGTCGTGTGAGGTGGCTGAACCGGATTGTGAGAGATAGGTCAGTAACACGGGGAAGTTGCTACCTGTTATGTCAGACTACGAGCGGAATGAGTTTACGTCTCAATTGTGGTGGTATTTCCTAGTTGTGTTTGTAAACAAGCGAGGTGTTTGCGTGTAGCGGTAGATTTACGCTCGTTCATTGCCGATAGATCGTCTGTTTTCTGTATGTGAGGCCATGAAATTTTATATCTTGTCTGTTTTCTGAGACGTTACCGAAGGCTAATTAAAGCTGACGACGGCAAATAATTAATTTTCCCTTATGTGCATTTCTAACTTGCAATAATTTTACCGTGAGCTTAAATCGCGTGTGTATTCGTGTGAAGTGTATTGCATCCTGCTTCAAGATAAGGTTGAAACATTCGAGAGAGTGATTAAGGTGTAAATTGTTTGTATCATTTGTTTTCCATGGTTTTAATGTAAAAGATTGGAAGAGAACGTGTTACTGCTATCTAGCAAAGAATGTCGGAAAGATGGAGAGTAAAAGGACTAATAGACACTCGGGAGAGTTATAATCTAAATTGTATATATATTATGTTATATTCTCAAAGATAATCTTGTTTTAAAAATGGAAAGTTGCTCATGTTGGGCATAATTTAGTATCTAAACCTCAAGATGAACTGAAATAACAGACATTCGCAATGGTAAGCAGTCTAAGAGAGATATGGAGACAGTGAGATATAATTAATTGTATGAAAATAATGTCGCTCGTAATGGGCAGGTAATAGAGGTATTTCAAGTCAATGTGGGAGTACGTGTGTGAGTTCTCAACTCATGTGATATTTGTTAAGAACTCATGGGGGCGTATGTAATGTTCCAGACGTCACAGCGTAATTATGTTAATTTTATTATGTGTAATTAATTCAGGAATTTAACGTCATGATATTTATCTTGGTATGTAATTTTATTATAATTCATGTTTGATCATTTGCTCACTATCATTTCATTACTTTGTAACTACGACTTGTAAACGAGGGCTGAATATCCTAATATTAACTTAGATTCTTGCGACATTCGTTTAAATTTAACTTGCAGTAGATTTTCCTCTATCTTGCCACATCACCGAGGAAGAAGGAAGGACAAATTTAGACATCAAATTCTGGGAAAAGCGAGCACGTGTTCAAGCGTTGTAACGACAGCTACTGTATTTCGACCAGAATAATTCAAACTGATCACCGCCTATATTTTCAAAGGAGCGTCATGTTGCCATGGATACTGAGTGAAAGGGCTAATAGAAGAACAGTTGATATCATGGTTGGGACCCATCAACTTTAATATCTGGAGTGGGGGGAGACGTGTCAACTGATTGGACCACGTGTAGCGACCTGTAATTAGAGCCAGAAAAGGTTATAAAAGGGCGTGTTGGAGCTCTTGGCAGGGGATAGATTCTGGAATCTTGATTCTTCTATCTTGTATTTCGCATTAGGTCTGATAACTTGTCTTATGGTTGTTGTACCATAGTGGACTAGTGTGATAGTTTATCACTTCTACATTCATTACTTCGTTACCACGACGTGGTACTTAGGAATTTCTGAATGATGGGTGTATAGCCACTCTCATCAGGAAGTACGAACAGCTCTGTATTAGACCAGTTTATACCAGTCTAAGACAATAGGTAGTATTCAACTAGATAGAAATGAAACTTCAGTGCACATTTTCAGTAAAGTTGGAAGGATTATTAATTGAGTATCCTCTGCACATAACCCAAGGAGGTTTTTCTAACTATGACTTAGGGCTCATCTCCAATATATGGGATAGAGCATAACAGGGAGTGATAGTTTCAAAGCCATCATCCAATTAGTGGTTGATGCAATTTGCAAGGCAGGAATGGTACTTAGCTGCAGATGAAGATATCTCAAAGACGACCGGTGATGTTCCAGCTACAAGGATGGAAGCTTTCCAAGGACCAGCAGAACAAGACTACATGGTGAGCAAGCGAGTTAAAAATATTGCAAGTTTTCGCGAAGTAGAGTCATTCAACTTTTTGTTAAATTCATTTCCTATTTTAAATTCAGTTCTCGTTAAACCGTCGTCATTTATATTCAATATAATAAATAGTATTTTCCTAGTTTACTTTAATCAATCTGCCTTAATTAGCCTTTTGATTTCTAATTCTCCTGCTTAATGATTAGTGCACTATCACCCCATCCCTGTGATAAGAGTCCGTCCAAGCTTGATTATAAATTTTTATCTTTAAGTCATCAACTTAAAGATTGGCTCCCTTAGCTTGCATGGTTGCATTTCTCGTTCAATTATTGTTCACCTAAGAGGGAAGGTCACACCATGTTTCAAAGCGTGTACACATTACTTATTGATTTTGCATGCATCAAATATCGTACTAAATTTATTCCGCTAGATTGTGCTGCTATCTTCGCATAACCTATACCCATGAACTTGAAGTACAAGGAATAGTCATGTTTCAAAGCGTGTACACATCAACTATCGATTTTACATGCATCGACTCTCGTACTAAACTTCTTCCGCTAGATCGTGCTGCTATCTTAGCATAAGCTATACGTATTAACTTACAGTACAAAGAATAGCCATGTTTCAAAGCGTGTACACATTACCTATCGATTTTGCAAGCATCGACTCTCGTACTAAACTTCTTCCTCTAGATTGTGCTGCTACCTTAGCATGACCTATACGCATGACCTTAAAGTACAAAGAATAGCCATGTTTTAAAGCGTATGCATATTACTTATTGATATTACATGCATCGACCCCCGTACTAAACTTCTTCCGCTAGATTGTGCTGTTATCTTAGCATAACTTATACACATGAACTTAAAGTACAAAGAATAGCCATGTTTCAAAGCATGTACATATTACTTATCGATTTTGCAAGCATCGACTCTCGTACTAAACTTCTTCCTCTAGATTGTGCTGCTACCTTAGCATAACCTATACGCATGACCTTAAAGTACAAAGAACACCCATGTTTCAAAGCGTGTGCATATTACTTATTGATATTACATGCATCGACTCCCGTACTAAACTTCTTCCACTAGATTGTGCTGCTATCTTAGTATAACTTATACACATGAACTTAAAGTACAAAGAATAGCCATGTTTCAAAGCGTGTACATATTACTTATCGATTCTGCAAGCATCGACTCTCGTACTAAACTTCTTCGTCTAGATTGTGCTGCTACCTTAGCATAACCTATACGCATGACCTTAAAGTACAAAGAATAGCCATGTTTCAAAGCGTGTGCATATTACTTATTGATTTTGCATGCATAGAATCTCTTACTAAACTTCTTCCGCTAGATTGTGCTGCTATCTTAGTATAACTTATACACATCAACTAAAAGTACAAAGAATAGCCATGTTTCGAAGCGTGTACATATTACTTATTGATTTTGCATGCATCGAATCTCTTACTAAACTTCTCCCGCTAGATTGTGCTGCTATCTTAGCATAACTTATACACATGAACTTAAAGTACAAAGAATAGCCATGTTTCAAAGCGTGTACATATTCCTTATTGATTTTGCATGCATAGAATCTCTTACTAAACTTCTTCCGCTAGATTGTGAAGCTATCTTAGCATAACCTATACCCATAAACTTAAAGTACAAAGAATAGCCATGTTTCAAAGCGTGTACACATTAACTATCGATTTTGCGAGCAATAAATATCGTACTAAACTTCTTGCGCTAGATTGTGCTGCTATCTTAGCATAACCTATACGCATGAATTAAAGTACAAAGAATAGCCTTGTTTCAAAGCGTGTACACATTACCTAATGATTTTGCATGAAGCGACTATCATACTAAACTATTCCCATTAGATTGTGCTAAAATCGTGTAAGTGTCCTGCTATCTTAGCATAACCTATCGATTTTACATGCATCGAGTATCGTACTAGGCTTCTTCCGCTAGAGCATGTAGCAATCGCTTTTGTGTATCCCTAACCTATGTGCACGAACTTAAAGCACAAAGAAGAGCTATGTTCTAAAGCGTGTACCCATCACCTATCGATAATGTATGTATCGACTATCGTACTAAACTTCTTCTGCTAGAGCGTACGACTATCGCTTGTGTGTGCACGAACTTAAAGCATAAAGAATAGCAATGTATAAAAATCTTGTAAACATAGCAGCAGCATTAAGTATAGCAATGTTTAAATGCGCGTACACATCATGTATCCATGATGCACGCAGTACTAAACTTATTCCACTAGAATGTACAAAGTTCGCATGTGTTTGTGCTGCTATCTTAGCATAGCCTATGTGCATGAACTTAAAATACAAAGAATAGCGATGTTTAAAAATATTGTGAACATGGCAGCGGTAAGAATAGCGAGGTTTAAAAGCGTGTACACACCACCTTTTGATAATGCATGCATCTTCTACTAGAGCGTGTGACCATCGCTTGTATCTGCTGCTATCTTAACATAACCTATGTACACGAACGTAAAGCATATAGAATACTTATGTGTAAGAAAATCTTGTGAACATAGCAGAGTGTTAAATACGTAGGTGTAGACATTAATCTTTTCATGCTAACGCAGCATACTACGTGACCGTGACATCACAGCCACGTGCTCTTGTTTGGTAAACATAGCCACGTGCTTTTTTGACAGCTGTCTTCTTGACGAACCCTAACCTCACTTTGAAGGACAATAGAGCGTCGCTAACCTCACTGCTACCATCTTTACGGCGGTAAACTTCAAGGCTACCACCTTATGCATGTTATAGCGCGGAATTTAAAATCCAACAACGGAACATTGCTAACCTCACTCTTGTCATCTTTACGGCGGTAAACCTCAAGGCTGCCACCTTATGCATGTTGTAGCGCGGAATTTATAATCCAACAACAGAACATTGCTAAACTCTCTGCTATCATCTTGAAAAGTTCAGTGTTCCAAACACTAGTTCGAAAAACGTAACTCATCGCACCTCGGGGATTTTATTAGGTAAGACGTAACCCCTAGGTTCCATTCCTTGTTCTGAACATGAAACTAATTACAAATAAAGATTAATTTTCTACACTTAACAAAGTACAAGCGTTCTTGCTGATAGCGATCGATGAGGTTGTTGCTCCTTTAGCCCTTTAGCCCTTTAGCCCATTAGCCCTTTAGCCCATTAGCCCTTTCACCTATTAGCCCTACAAGGAATGTGCGGTAATCTAATCTTCTTAGAACAAAGGTATCCCCTGACATGTTCTAAACACATGTTGTATCGAGTACGGTGTTCTATTATAGTCTTGTAGTGTTCTAAACACTTCAATCAATGTTCCGATCACATGATCACGGTATAGAGTGCAGTGTTCGATTCTAGTCTTGTTATGTTTCTTTAGTGATTTGCAAGTCTAAACATGCATAATGACGTCATCACTGCAGCACGTGCTTACTCTAGCTATTCCGATGCAGGTTTAAACTTGTTCGATAGAGCTATGCCTTGACATAAGAGGAGGCCTTAACAGCTTATGTATAGCCGCTATTGTCTAAAGATAGCTGCTGTGAAGAAAAAACACGTCGAATTTTTCAAATTGCCCGCCACCAAATTTCAAAGGTATGAGGTTTAGTGCTGTAAAAATGCCTGCGCGATGCAAAGCTAGCTTTCTTCATCAGAGCAGCCACCATCTTGTGTGAGCACCTCTAGGCCGTATCATAAGCAGCTGTGTAAGTCATGGTCTTGTCGCTGCTACCTCCCGCAAGCACCCCTAGGGCGTCTCATAAGAGCAGCAGCCATCTTGTGCAAGCGCTCTTAAGCTGTCTCATAAGAAGCTATGTATAGCCGCCATCTGGTAGAAATAGATAGCTGCCAATGCCGAAGGGCCTAAGTAGGAATCGAACCGTCGATCTCATCATTAGACTATGTTTTTCTTATGTTATCATGTTCCTGATACTGCAAACCTAGGTATTAGGTAGAAAAATTTTGTCCGTTTTCGAGATATTTAACATTTTGCATTTAAGCCCCAAATTTAATGAATCGAACCTGAACGGCACGTTATACTCTCTACCATAGCTAGACTTGATCATTTTGCGAAGACTTACTTCAATACAAACTAAAACAGAGCGTATGCCAAAGGGCCTAAGTAGGAACCGAACCGTTGATCTCATCAATAGACTATGTTTTACTTGTTCCCCATACTGCGAACCGAGGTATTGAGTAGAAAAATTTTGTCCGTTTTGTTCTACGATGCACCGTTTTCGAGATATTTAACATTTTGCATTTAAGCCCCAAATTTAATGAATCGAACTAGCACGACACGTTAGCCTCTAAGCTAGCTTTCTTCATAAGAGCAGCAGCCATCTTGCGCAAGCACCCTAAAGGCGTCTCATAAGGAGTCGTGTATAGCCGCCATCTTGCGTCCGCCATCTTGCGCAAGCATCCTTAGGGCGTCTCTAGCCACCTTGTGCAAGGACCCTTAAGCCGCCTCATAACAGCAACCGCCATATTGCGCAAGCATCCCAAGGGAGTCTCATAAGAACCTATGTATAGTAGCCATCGTGCATAAGCACCTTTAAGGAGTCATGTATAGCCACCATCTTGTGCAATTAGCGTCGAGAGATGGCTGCTGTAGAATTTTTCTTTTTAAATTATCCGCCACCATATTTCAACTAAAGAGTGTAGCACTGAGGTTTGCGATGTAAGATGGCGGATGGCAGCTGACAAAGAGCGCGTGAGTTTGTTTACTAAACAAGAGCATGTGGATTTTTCAATTTGCCGCCACCACATTTCAAAGGTATCTAGCTAAAATGGCAGCACGGTGCTCTCTCGATTAAAGATGGCGGATGACAGCTAACAGAACTTTTCAAATTGCCCGCTACTACAGAGGGCAGCACGGTGCTCTGTGGATTAAAGATGGCGGATGACAGCTGACGAAATTGCCCGCATGATAGCAGCACAGTGCTCTGTTGATTAAAGATGGCGGATGACAGCTGTCAAAAAAGCACGTGGCTTTGTTTCCAAACAAGAGCACATAGAATTTTTCAAATTGCCACCACCACATTTCAAAGGTATCTAGCTAAAGATGGCAGCACGGTACTCTCTTGATTAAAGATGGCGGATGACAGCTAACAGAACTTTTCAAATTGCCGCCACCACATAGAGGGCAGCACGGTGCTCTGTGGATTAAAGATGGCGGATGACAACTGACGAAATTGCCCGCATGATAGCAGCACAGTGCTCTATTGATTAAAGATGGTGGATGACAGCTGTCAAAAAGCAAATGGCTTTGTTTCCAAACAAGAGCAAGTGGAATTTGCCGCCACCACATTTCAAAGGTATCTAGCTAAAGAGGGCAGCACTGTGCTCTGTTGATTAAAGATGGCGGATGACGGCTGTCAAAAAAGCGCGTGAATTTGTTTCTAAACAAGAGCATGTAGAATTTTTCAAATTGCCGCCACCACATAGAGGGCAGCGCGGTGCTCTCTTGATTTAAGATGGCTGCTGTCATGTGGAATTGCCTGCCACCACATTTCAAAGGTATCTAGCTAAAGAGGGCAGCACTCTGCTCTCTAGATTAAAGATGGCTGCTGTCAAAAAGCATTTTTCAAATTATCCGCCACCACATTTCAAAGGTAAGTAGCTAAAGAGGGCGGCGCTGTGCTCTATGGATTAAAGATGGCGGACGGTAGCTGTCAAATAAGCATGTAGCATTGTTTCCAAACAAGAGCACGTGGAATTTTTCAAATTGCCGCCACCACATTTCAACTAAAGAGTGCGGCACGGTGCTCCCTTGATTAAAGATGGCGGATGTAGCTGTCAAAAAAGCACGTGGTTTGTTTCCAAACAGGGGCACTTAGAAGTTTTCAAATTGCCGCTACCACACGGAGTGCAGCACGGTGCTCTCTTGATTAAAGATGGCTGGTATCAAAAAGCATTTTTAAAATTATCCGCCACCACATTTCAAAGATATAGAGGGCAGCATGGTGTTCTGTTGATTAAAGATGGCGGATGACAGCTGTCAGAAAAGCACGTGGATTTGTTTACCGATTCAAATCTCGCGCTAGTGAGGTTAAGTTGGGAGCATTAAGGTTTAGGCCCGTTAAGATGGCAGCACTGCGGATGACAGGTGACGAATTTACAGCTACTGCGATAAAGAGGGCAGCACGGTGCTCTGTAGTTTAAAGATGGCGGATGATAGCTGTCAAAAAGCACGTGGATTTGTTTACCTATTCAAATCTCGCACTAGTTAGGTTAAGTTGGTACTACTGAGGTTTAGGCCCGTCAAGATGGCAGTACTGAGGTTAGCGACGCGTTGTTGTCTGTCAAAAAGCACGTGGCTGTCAAAAAACACGTGGATTTGTTTACCAATTCAAATCTCGCGCTAGTTAGGTTAAGTTGGTACTACTGAGGTTTAGGCCCGTCAAGATGGCAGCAGTGAGGTTAGCGATGCTTTGTTGTCGATGATAGCTGTCAAAAAGCACGTGGCTTTGTTTACAAATTCAAATTTCCCGCGGGTAGTGGAGGAGACCTCTGGGAGGCCTCTGGCTGTGGTGGTGGTGGAGGAGGCATCTGGGAGGCCTCTGGCTGTGGTGGTGGTGGAGGAGGCCTCTAGGAGGCGGTGGGGGTGGTGGCGGCAGAACTGTCGTATTATACTACTTATTTCCAGTGCCATTGAATTGAATTTGTTTACTTTAGAGTTTATGTTCTGAAAATTACGTATACTGTCCCAAGGCAAGTTATATGCATCGTGGCGCAGTTTATTCCGGTCCATATGTCGTAAGTCTCGTATTGTAATGTAGCGTTGTTTGTACTTAGGTATTCGCGTAGAGTAACACATGTACAATAGGTCATGTGAAGAGATGCCAGGAGCAGGGATCTGTCCGTGTTTAATTACTTTCGGAGATTGATTTGTCACAAGAAGATCAATTAAGGTATGACTTGTGCGGTCAGAGTAATGAACGTGATTAGTACGTTGAGGGTAGAACAGTCATATTTGTGGCGAGAAATAAATTCAGTAGCTTATTCGCTTCACTAGTCTTCTTTAAAAGGTCAGTGTTAAAATCACCCATGATTATAATGTCATCATATGCCGAGATAAGATTTGCTAATGCCTCTTCAAAATCATCAGTCTGTCTTATTTTAGGTGGCTTGTATACAATCCCTATTAATATCTTTTTATGGCAGTCTAATTCTACAAACATAAATTCTGGTCGCAGTGTAAGTCTTGGGTCAGAAGTGGAAATTATCTTACATTTCAGGTCATTTCTGTAATAAAGTAGAAGCCCACCACCTATTTTGTCAGTGCGGTCATAGCGTAATATTGAGTACCTGTCAAGGTTAGCTGCCGATGACGGCATTACTGTACGCATCCAGCTTTCACTGATTCCAATAATATGTGCATTGTTCACTTAAAAAATAGCCTGTACCTCCTCCATATGAGCTAATAATGACTGTCCATTTAGGTGGCAACATTGTAACGATCGCGGGTGGCTACTGAGCTGCTCTTGCAACACAAGTCCTGTTGAAGGTGGTAGGGACAAAAGAGAAGGGGTGGGTGAGGGCTGTGGAGAGGAATGCAGGTCAATGCTATTACCGTTGAACTGGTCAACAAACATTTGAAACTAATCAGTAGGACATAAAATTGAGCAAGAAGTAAAATGAGCTTACCCGAGCAGCCTGGCGAGTAGATCCACTGACTTTCACACACACACACACACACACACACACACACACACACACACACACACACACACACACACACACACACACACACACACACACACACACAACTAATTAGTAAACACATAATTTCTTTCACTAAGTTCACATGTTCAACCTACTCCCTGCAATGTTTTTTAATTGAGCCATCGTGCATATTTGCATTTTACTTCCATCTTCCCGTGAAACACAAATGCGTCCATCTTGAGTCCAGCATTTCTGCATTCCCCATAAATCCCTTGCCTTATTAAGGATGTTTTTTCTTACACTTGTGAGAGACTCAGTTAGCATGAGTCCACTGCCCTTCAAAGCTCGCTTCGCGCGCCACACTCGATCACGATCATGGTATCGAAGGAACTTGATAATGATCGGTCGATTTCCATGTGCGACCACCTCAGCAGATGTTCGATTACGGCGGCCCAGCCTGTGGCAGCGACCCACATCCAGAATTGATGAGAGTTTATTTTTTAGTGTCTCTAGCATTTTGATGTAAACGTCCTCGGACGGCTGTTCCGGCACGCCATGCAATAAAAGGCAGTTCCGGCGACTGTACTGTTCGGCCTCATCCAAAACGTCATCTTGTTTCTGAAGCCGATTTTCCAGAGCCTTCAACTCCCCTTTAAGCTTAGAGAAGTCTTCGTTGGCCTGTTTCTTGAATGCCTGGAACTCGCCGCCAAGCGCTTGGAGCACGTTCGGTGGGTTGGCGGCACTGACTGCTGAGTCTAGGCGATCTTGAAAGTCTTTCATGGAATCTTCAAAAGCCGATATCTTCTTAGCTACTTCCTTCAGAGACATGGTGTTTACTTTTTAAGGAAGAAGGCACTTGAAAATATAACTTAGTTCACACGGATTAGCACTTCCTGCAACTTAACTTTCTATTTACGCAGGGTGTAGCAAGAGCAACTTTACTCGAACATCTCACTTGCCGCCATCTTAAAGGATGCTTGGGCAAACTGTTTGCTGCAACTCTTGAACGTGCCATCCATAAAATATTGCACACAATGCCTAAGACTTTCTCTACTTCTATCGGCATTAAAAATTATAATTCTTTTTCCCATGCCGTCGTCAGGTAAAAGAAACGGGCTGCCATTATTCATCCTTAACGCATCTTCATTAAGAATGATCTGAGCACTGGTTTTTGACTCTACTTGAAGTCGGCATGCACGATTTCGTTGCCGACTCATTGCACTTTTTAAAGTTTCTTGAGATGGGATATCAATGACAAAGTCGTAGCCCTTGTTATGAACATCACCCAAATCCTGCACTTCTTCCCTTGCTCTCTTCTTTGCCTCTTGAACCTGCTTCTTCACTGTGAAGGCCGCTTCTTCAGGTGGTTCACACTGATGATCGACGGAGGGAAGTATTTCTTGCCTCTTGCCCTCATCCGTTCTTTACACTTGTTCTCCTTGAGACACACCCAGGTGACGATGCCCTTTTGACTTTCCCTATACTTTCTGTACATATAACCTTTGTAATGTGCACAACGATTTGCCTTATTAGTAACTGTCAACTCCGTTACAGCACACATCAGTAAATACTTACACCAGGCTCTGAATAATACGCGCGAGAGAAGAATATTGCTCTCGAAGCGAGGGAGCAGGAGCCCAGGCAGGTTAGCGGGGATATGCCGAAAGTAAGGTAATGAGGCACAGCCTCTGCTGGAGTGATCGCAAATCTTCTGTGACTGCTGGGGAATTTCTGTGAGTGGGCACAAATATATCTCAGTGACCGCAAATCTCTTTGACCGTAAATATCTGGCAACCCCATCTCAGAGCTACGCGGCCCCTACCATGCAGCCACCTCGCTGAGTGGGAAGGTTTTTCTGCTTCTCGATTTTTGTTGTAAAGTGTCCTATCTAGAGGAACCTTTAGGTTATTTCTTAGCCACGTTATGATGGATCTTATTTCCCTCGAATTGAATTTTGATTAGTCTATCCGCTAATCTGTTAGAGATTCTGCCAATAGTTTGAATAATAATAATAATAATAATAATAATAATAATAATAATAATAATAATAATAATAATAATAATAATAATAATAATTGTTCCGAAGGTATCTGTGGAACAGCAGAGGTGAAAGAAGGTGCGAGGGTGAACAGGTCTCAAAATACGAAATTAAAGTTAAGGTAAAATTTAACAAGGTTATATTTTCTTTTCAAGATTAAGAAATAACAAAGAGAACAGGTACTCAGTAGCCGAAACACAATTCGAAAATGTACAATTACAGTGATTACAGGATTTGGGCTCCGAGAGCCAGACACACAATTCTTGAGCTATAAGCCCAACTTTACAATATACACAATTCAACAAAGGGGCAGAAGACCCCAATCATGCCCAGGAGCACTTGCTCCCAATTACACCGTAAAGCCTCCTCGAGGCGCGCAGAAACAAAATTTAAGAAAGAGCTACCTGCTCTTAAGTTCGGGCCTATCAAAGGCCACACCAAACTCCACCTTCAAGCTGTCCTCCAAGGACATAGACACAGGGGTACAAATACCCAACCTACTGAGGCCTATTAAGTGAAGAAACAGAAATATTACATGGTCTCGATAACACCAACTTGAGAGGAGGCACAACTGCACTCCTAATATATTTTACTAAAACCTACTTGGCACTAGGCCGTTAATGCAAGGGCTAATCCCATACTAAAGAGGTGACTTATATGAGAAGATAATTTACATTACGCTAGACTGGAAGAAACGGTTGAGAAAATAAGTTCACCTCAAAGCAATATGAGTGGGAGCTCGAGAGGGTTAAGCACTCTCTATCTCAATATGTAGTTTAAAAGATAGAATAGATACTAAGTGTCTTTACATTTTAGGGGAAAAGTTACATGGTGGAAAAGCTTCAGACCTGCCCCGAGAGTTAAACTGCTGAGCTAGCAAGAAAAGAAGTAATTAAACGGCCATTACCTTGTGGTTGAACTGCTGCCCGAAGAAAGAGGCGCTTCCCGCCCCCTGCTACGTACTTTACACACTGATCGATGTTACAGAAGTGGCGCGGAGACCCGAAAATCAGCAGTTTATATACTCTCGCGGAAAGTTCGAGGCGTTTCAGGAATGAGAACACCCTCCCACAAGAATTTTATTGGTTAGGGTTAAGCAACATATCCAAGTTGAAGAAGATACACCTGATTGGTCATAAATTAATTAAAGAAATTCGGGATTGGCTAAATTCAAACCTGGCGGAAGGAAGGGGTTAATATTGCCAACATAAACAATAACTGAAAGAAATTTAACAAAGAACAAACTTATAAACACAAAATTTCTTCAAAAACATAGTTCTTTCACTTCGCACTAGGGTGCATAATTGTATTTCTTCAGTAGTGCCATCTGGAAGAGAATGTCCACACTTCTTACTACAGGCAAAACAAAAATACATCGAAAACGACCCAGTTCAGAAACTTCAAAATTTACAAGAAGTGACATCTTCTGAGGAACTAGAAAATTAACACCGTAGATAAAGTTCAGACTTCCTCCAGTAGAGGAGTTTCAACTGGCGCAAAGTTCGAATTAGCGGCATGGAGGTGTACCACCCGGTACAATAATAATAATAATAATAATAATAATAATAATAATAATAATAATAATAATAATAATAATAATAATAATAATAATAATAATAATAATAATAATTGTTACCGAGTTTTGGTGGTAGGTAGAGGTGTAAGAAGGTGCGGGCGTGAATGGGTCTCAAACTACGGAATCAAAGTTAATGTAAAAGTTAACAAGGTTATATTTCCTTTTCAATATTAAGTAATAACAAAGAACAGGTACTTAGTAGCCGAAACACAATTTGAAATGTACAATTACAGGGATTACAGAGTTTGGGCTTCGAGCCCTGAGTTCACAATTTTTGAGCAACTAGCCCAACTTTCCGATATACAAATTTTAACCAAGGGGCAGAAGACCCCAATCAAACCCTGGAGCACTTGCTCCAAATTACACAGTAAAGCCTCCTCGAGGCATACAACACTCCGTTTCCAAAAGAGCCACACACTCTTTAATTTAAGCCTCTCCTAGGCCACACCAAACTCCACCTTCAAGTTGTCCTCAACGGACATAAACACAGGGGTAAAATACCCAATCTACTGAGGCCTATTAAATGAAAAGCAGGTTAATTGAATGACCTCTAAAACAATTTGAGAGGAGGCGAACTTGCACTCCTAATACACTTTGATTTTAAAACCTACTTTGGCACTAGGCCGTTATTACAAGGGCTAATCCCATACTACAGAGGTGACTAAATAGCAATTTACATTACATTACGGAAGAATTGGTTGAGAGAATAAGTTCACCTCAAGACGATGTGAGTGGGAGCTCGAGAGGGTTAAGCACTCTCTATCCCGATATGTCGTTTTAAAATAGAATAGATACCAGTTGTTTTTACATTTTAGGAAAAGGTTACATGGTTGAACGCTTAGAACCCGCCCCGAAAGTTAAACTGCTGAGCAAGAAAAGAAAAAAATTTATTAATCGGCCATTACCTTATTGTTGACCGCCGCCGAGGAAAGAGGCGCTTCCCGCCTCCTGCTATGTACTTAATACACTGAAAGATGGAACAGAAGTGGCCCGGAGACCCTAAAATCAGCAGTTTATATACTCTCGTGGACGTTTCTAGGCGTTAGGGGAATGAAAACACCCGCCCACAATGTTTTTATTGGATAGGACCCCGCAACAGATACAAGTTGGGGGAAGATACACCAGATTGGTCAGAAATTACTAAAAGAAATTCGGGATTGGATAAATCTAAAACAAGGGGAAAAAGAGGGGTATACAGCCAACTTAAACAATAACAGAAAGAAATTTAACAAGAAACAAACTTTTGAAATAAAATTTTCTCCAACAAAATAGTTCTTTGACTCCGCACTAGGGTGCGCTATTGTTGATCTTCAGTAGTGTCCTCTAGAAGAGAAAGTTCACACTTCTTACTTCAAGCGAAACAAAAACACATCAAAAGTGACACAGTTCAAAAACTCAAAATTTTCCACGTGGTGACATCTTCTGAGAAAGTAGAGAATTAATAGAGTAGATAAAGTTCAACCTTCCTCCAGAAGAGGAGATTCAACTGGCGCAACTTTTAAATAAACGGTGTAGAGGTGTACCGCCCGGTACAGACCTCCCCCCCCCAAAAGTTCCTCCAGGGGTGACACATGAAATCAGTTTGAAACAAAGTCCAAGTAATGATGTTGATACGAAGATAGATAGCAGAAGCATTTACAAGATTTCTTAATTCAGTTTCAAAATGTTGTTGTTGCAGGTGAATGAAAGTCTTTAAGTTGTAGAATTTGAATTTCTGAAGATAAACTTTTAATACTTAGAAGTGAAGAAAAATTTTTTTTTGCACGGTCCACCAAATATTGCTGTTGAATTCCCAAATGTAGTTATCTCTTATAGTAACTGTCCATGTAGTTGATGTTGATGAAGTTGGATGGCCGGACCGGCCGTTGCAGCTTGCGTCCAAAAGGAGGCCGCTCGGACCCCTCAAGTACCCTGAGATACCGCTCGCCCGCACTATGAGGGGAGCAGAGGTGTTGAAGCACGCCGCGCCCGCGGTGAACATATACAGGCTGCGGGCCAGTAGCAGGTCGTGCGCCGCACATCAGCCTTGGCCGGGAGGAGAGTTCCGGCTCGCCGTGCACATGTCCTCGCTGGAGAGGAGGGGGCCCATCCCCCTCCCCAGTCGCTGCACGGCGCTGCGCGGCTGCGGGGGCGCTGAAACATTAAAGCTAGGCGGCAGAATTGTGTTGGACTATCATCTTCTTTGAGGGTACAGGCTTGTGGAGAGGTTGAGGGGCCAGCGGCGTGTAGATATCCATGGCATTTACTATTATGAAGCCACAGTGTAAGGTGGAGCAGGAGACGGGAGCGTGGTAATGGCCGTGGCAAGAACAGGATGGCAGTTTAACGGGTCGGGGCAGATTTTACACAAGGCTTACATCTAAAACCAAAATATTACAGAAGGGGCAGAATGCCTTAAAAGTGAAACTCAAAAAAAAATATAACCTTCATATCCTTTCAAAATGATATGAAGCAAGTTAACACAGAAATTACACCGGTTTCACCTGGGACAGGTGAACTCTAAATATCCTCTCGGTGGCTGGATTACTTAGCAATAAGGTAACCGGCGTAAGAAAATCGAGAATGATACAAGGCCCATGAAATCTGGGGGCAAGCTTGCCCGCGGGAACAAAATTTTTGACCATAACCTGGTCACCTACCTTCAAAGGGGTTGGTCTCCGTCCACGATCATACCTTTCCCTAACCTTTTCATGAGACACTTTAAGATTGGCTTTAGCCTTCTTCCAAAGATCTTTAATGTTGTCCGGATCTATTATCTCGGGTAGAATGTCATTCAGAGACCAGAGGTTAGAGAGCGGCGAGTTGGGAACAAACTTGAACATTAAAGAAGCTGGAGTGAACTTGTGAGATTCATGAACCGCCGAATTCAAAGCAAAAGCTATCCAATGCAGGGACGTGTCCCACCTGGAAGGATCTTCATGATGATAGGCAATGAGTGCGGACCTGAGATTACGGTTAACCCGTTCAGCCAGAGATGGTTGAGGGTAATAAGCAGAAGTGGTTACATGAGAGATGGACAAGTCAAAACAGAATTTACGAAAAAGATTTGATGTGAACGCCTTAGCATTATCAGATACAATATATTGGCACGGACCAAAAGAAGCAAAAATAGAATTTAGACAGGTAATGGTGGACTGAGCGGTAGCCAGCTTAGTCGGAAATAACCAAGAAAATCTGGTAAAACCATCTACACATACAAAGATGAATTTGTTGGCATTTCCCTTCGACTGGGGGAAGGGTCCTACATAATCAATATACAGGCGTTCCATGGGGCGCGACGCTTGATGAGAAGACAAAAGGCCTACTTTAGTGGACATGGTGGGTTTACTGATCAAACAAGATTTACAAGCTTTTACAAGTTCCCGAATTTCACCGTCCATACCTTTCCATATGAACATTTCACGAATCTTTTCACGAGTCTTAGAGATTCCAAGATGCCCCCCCCCAATGGGGTCTCATGATAGTATTTGAAGATCATAGGTACAAGAACCGCTGGAACAACAACTTTCATCAACTTATCATGCCTCGAAGGGCAACATAGAACACCATTCCTCAGAACATAAGGGACAGCATGTTCCCCAGAAGAAAGGGTTTCCATTATCGGAGCCAGCGTCGGATCTTCACGTTGGTATTTCTCAATATCCCTAAAAAGCATGGGAGCATCTGTTAAGATGGCATTAACACCAGATAGTATGGACTCGGAAGGTGATGAACTGTCGACCGGTTCGTGGGTCTCTACGTCGTTATGAAACATACGGCTGAGTCCATCAGCAACAACATTTTCGGTACCTCTGATATGTCTAACATCAAACTGGAAGGCGGAAATACGAATAGCCCAGCGGGCTATACGACCAGTACGACGCGGCCTACCTAAGACCCAGCTTAAGGCTTGATTATCTGTCTCCAGGTCGAATTTAACGTGTTCCAGATAGAGACGGAACTTTTCTAAGGCAAATAAGACTGCCAACCCTTCGAGCTCATAGATGGAATACTTGGCTTCTTGAGCCGACAATGTCCTAGACGCACAGGCGATGGGTCGCCTCCCTAGTTCAGTCTCTTGAAGAAGGACTGCAGCTACTGCTGACGACGACGCGTCGGTTTGGACGATGAATTTCTTCGAGAAATCAGGCATAGCAAGTACAGGGGCATTACAAAGAGCTAATTTAAGGTCTTCAAAAGCGGCTTGTTGAGAAGGTCCCCACTCGAATTTGATGCCTTTCCTACGAAGAAGGTTTAAGGGCGCCGCTCTATTAGCAAAGTTAGGAATGAACTTTCTGAAGAAATTCACCATACCAATGAACCTGGCGATACCTTTAATGTCCTTGGGAGGTTTAAAATCACGGATGGCCTGTGTTCTAGAATGATCGACTGCTACACCATCGGGTGACACAATATGCCCTAGGAATGACATAGAGGGCTTAGCAAAGGCAACCTTGGACAACTTAACAGTTAACCCAGCCTTACGAAGGCGATCGAGAACTTCTCGCAGATGATCTAGATGTTCTTCAAAAGTCTCTGAAAATACTACGACATCATCTAAGTAGTGATATAAGTACTCGAATTTGATGTCGGAGAAGACCCTATCTAGTAGCCTAGTGAGCACAGCTGCCCCCGTGGGGAGCCCGAAAGGCACGCGGTTGTATTCGTATAAATTCCAGTCCGTGGCAAACGCTGTAAGGTGTTTAGACTCTTCGGCAAGGGGAATTTGATTATAGGCCTGATTTAAGTCCAAGATGGTGAAGAACTTGGCCTTACGAAACCATGAAAAACAAGAATGAAGGTCGGGAAGGGGCACAGATTGCAACACCACCTTCCGATTGAGAGCCCTGTAATCAATGACAGGCCTGAAACCTCCTTGAGGTTTCGGTACTAGAAAAATAGGCGAAGAATACGCTGACTTAGAGGGCCTAATAATACCGTCCTTCAACATCTGATCGATGATTTCCTTCAGAGCCTTCATTTTAGGTGGAGATAGCCTATACGGTGGAAAACGGACAGGAATCGAATCCGTAACCTCAATTTTGTATTCAATAAGGTCAGTGACACCAAGAGTATCAGAGAACACCTCGGGAAACGACTGACACAGTTTGCGAATACTATCAGCCTGCTCCTCAGGTAGATGTCTAAGGTCTAACAACATCTCATCCTGGGTAGGCGAAATAGAAGCACATGACACAGAATTACACTTTAATAGTGGAATTTTACAACTAGAAGCAAATTTGAATGTGCACGACCTAGACTGCAGATCGAGCACAAGACCAGTGTGAGAAATAAAGTCAGCTCCCAATATAATGGGGCAAGACAATTGCTTGGCCACAAACAATTTAACTTTCCATGTAAACTTAAAAACACGAATTTTGACCAGTAAGGAACCTAGAATTTCTAATGGAGATGAATTAGCCGAAACGTATTGAACAGGAGAAGAGACATAGTCAGGAAGTTTACAAACCGTTTTCAATTTAGAATACCATTCAGCCGCAATAATCGAACAAACACTACCTGAATCTAAGAGAGCTGTTATAGGCTCGTTATTTACCTCAATCTTAAGAAAAGGAACAGGTGCGGGGTTATCCGCCGCAATCCTAAGACATTCTTTAGGGCATTCAAAAGATGAACTTGAAGGCTGATCGTTCTCTGCATTTACAATCTGTTTACTAGGGGCTGAGTCTCGGGAAGATTGATTAGTCGACTCAGCCGAAGCCGCTAGTCACTTTTTATTATTGGCATAGGTGGAATTTGCACCAGAAGTTGAGCAGGAGGGGGTGCTATTTGAGTTTGGGCAATTCTTGGCGATATGTGAGAAGGCCCCACATTTAAAACAGCCTTGTGCTGAACCAGCTCCATTATTTGCCCTACTACTTTTGACTAATGGACATTTATTGCGAAGATGGTCAGGCGACCCGCAAGCATAACATTTATGGGGCGTGACTGGTCGGCGAGGTGGAGGCCGAGTGTTACTAAAGGAAGGCGGGGGTTCTTTCGCTACACGCAAAGAATCGGCGTATCTAACTCCTTCCGCTGAGACGGCCAACGCTTCAAGTTCAGAGAAAGTTTGCGGGCACGCCGCAAAACACAAGTATGACCTATAAGATGGTGAAATGCCTTCCACAATAGCTTGTACAATTTGATCCTCAGGGAAGTGAAGAGCAAACACCCTGGTATAAAACTTAATGTCTTGTATGAAATCAGCCAAGTTTTCATCCAACCTCTGTACTCGATAATAGTACTTTTGAATCAGAGATGACCTCGCGCGGGCGGGAATAAAGTTTGCAAGCAAGTGTGCATGAAAATCTTCAATAGATGACTGTTCAGCTATGGCTCTTACTATTTTGTCGGAGAGAATACCAATAGCATACGGATAGATAATTTGCAAGATTTGACATGGAGACAGAGAAAAAACCAGGGCATGATCCTGAAATTCCACTAGAAATCTTAAAAATGAAATTACGTCACTGGTGGTATTAACAGAAAACTTGGATATACCTCTGAGCAACATTGCCAATGGATGAGGCAAGCTACTAAATCCGGGTGACATAGTAGGTAAAGGTTTCAATGGCAAGGAAGTCAATTCAGAACGGATGTTACTCAATGATGCACGACGTTCAGATTCGTTGTCCAATGGGGCAGGGATAGTTTGAGCAGCAACGGTTATCCTATTAACTTCTCCCTTGGGAGGCGCTTCCTCACTACCTGGATTCACTATAGTGGGTTGATCAGATTTGGGAGGAACTTCCCCAGTTAACAATTGAGTGACCTTACTAGATAACTCGGAAATATTTTCCAGGAGCGTACTAGCTTCCTTCCTCTGAACGTCATTCAGTTTTAGAGACAACAGATCGTTAACCCTATTCGAAAAATGATATAGCCTGCCTTGCACACGCTTAATTTGATTTGGAGACGGATCATTTTCATCAAAAAAACTAACTACAGAAGCTAGCCCAGTAATATTCTCCGTGATCGTGGAAAGAGAGTCGTCAATTTCTTTCTCTCCCAAATTGGGGATGGAAATGGGCAAATCAAGGGACTCTCTAAGCTTGTTAGTGTCTACTGCAACCGTGCCTCCAGATTGTACATTTCTAATAGTCAATTCATAGATCAACTCCTCCTTGCGCAAATAGTTAAGAAGGAGAACATCGCGAGGGCCGGGCATGATGACAGAACAACTTGAAAAAAATCAAAAAATTCCAGCAACTGAGAAAATGGTTAGAGTTCGGAACAAACAATGTTTAGCCGTCAAAAGGGGCTAAATTGAGACCCATTCAACCACGCTCTGCTACCACTTGTTACCGAGTTTTGGTGGTAGGTAGAGGTGTAAGAAGGTGCGGGCGTGAATGGGTCTCAAACTACGGAATCAAAGTTAATGTAAAAGTTAACAAGGTTATATTTCCTTTTCAATATTAAGTAATAACAAAGAACAGGTACTTAGTAGCCGAAACACAATTTGAAATGTACAATTACAGGGATTACAGAGTTTGGGCTTCGAGCCCTGAGTTCACAATTTTTGAGCAACTAGCCCAACTTTCCGATATACAAATTTTAACCAAGGGGCAGAAGACCCCAATCAAATCCTGGAGCACTTGCTCCAAATTACACAGTAAAGCCTCCTCGAGGCATACAACACTCCGTTTCCAAAAGAGCCACACACTCTTTAATTTAAGCCTCTCCTAGGCCACACCAAACTCCACCTTCAAGTTGTCCTCAACGGACATAAACACAGGGGTAAAATACCCAATCTACTGAGGCCTATTAAATGAAAAGCAGGTTAATTGAATGACCTCTAAAACAATTTGAGAGGAGGCGAACTTGCACTCCTAATACACTTTGATTTTAAAACCTACTTTGGCACTAGGCCGTTATTACAAGGGCTAATCCCATACTACAGAGGTGACTAAATAGCAATTTACATTACATTACGGAAGAATTGGTTGAGAGAATAAGTTCACCTCAAGACGATGTGAGTGGGAGCTCGAGAGGGTTAAGCACTCTCTATCCCGATATGTCGTTTTAAAATAGAATAGATACCAGTTGTTTTTACATTTTAGGAAAAGGTTACATGGTTGAACGCTTAGAACCCGCCCCGAAAGTTAAACTGCTGAGCAAGAAAAGAAAAAAATTTATTAATCGGCCATTACCTTATTGTTGACCGCCGCCGAGGAAAGAGGCGCTTCCCGCCTCCTGCTATGTACTTAATACACTGAAAGATGGAACAGAAGTGGCCCGGAGACCCTAAAATCAGCAGTTTATATACTCTCGCGGAAGTTTCTAGGCGTTAGGGGAATGAAAACACCCGCCCACAATGTTTTTATTGGATAGGACCCCGCAACAGATACAAGTTGGGGGAAGATACACCAGATTGGTCAGAAATTACTAAAAGAAATTCGGGATTGGATAAATCTAAAACAAGGGGAAAAAGAGGGGTATACAGCCAACTTAAACAATAACAGAAAGAAATTTAACAAGAAACAAACTTTTGAAATAAAATTTTCTCCAACAAAATAGTTCTTTGACTCCGCACTAGGGTGCGCTATTGTTGATCTTCAGTAGTGTCCTCTAGAAGAGAAAGTTCACACTTCTTACTTCAAGCGAAACAAAAACACATCAAAAGTGACACAGTTCAAAAACTCAAAATTTTCCACGTGGTGACATCTTCTGAGAAAGTAGAGAATTAATAGAGTAGATAAAGTTCAACCTTCCTCCAGAAGAGGAGATTCAACTGGCGCAACTTTTAAATAAACGGTGTAGAGGTGTACCGCCCGGTACAATAATAATAATCATCATCATCATCATCATAATCATAATAATAATGGCGCATGGCCTCCAGAGAGGCCTAGCGCGGATCTTTCGAGCTGACGCCTTGTGAGGAAGGGGCCCTACCTAGGATGGAATCTAAGCTTGAAGACGGCACAAATATCCAGTCCCCGAGCCAGAGGAAATAACCAATATAGGTTAAATCCCAACCGGCCAAGAATTGAAGCCGGTACCTGTTGGATAAAAGGCCAGCATGCTAACCAATAAGCCTACGAACCGGACAGTAATGATCACATTAGAAGGGTGCCATTACTGTATGTTTTATGCAAACTACGCAGATATAAAACATCCTGAATGAAAGTATATTTCACAATGTTTATAGCAATCATGAATAGAGCATAGATAAGCAACAAAATTTCATCCTTAATTGTGTGCAGTGTCGTTCTAAATTACTTGGGCCAGTATCATATTACACTGAGCACCTGTGTCCCTTTCCCTAAACAAATAAGAGGTCTACCAAAATTTACTGAACTGAGAATCGAATCGTTGCTTGTATTAACCATGATGACCCAGCAGAAACGTAACTCCTAACCATATAATGTTATTGTTGTGAAGTATCGTGCCCGCTCCTTATAATAGCCCACTGAACTGGCATGTTCATTTACAAGGGCCGATTAGTTCAATTTTCTGTTTAAGCCTGTCTTTTCATTATGGACATCCAATTTCGTGAATATATATATATGTAAAATAACATGTCATGACTGACTGACTGACTCATCAACGCCGAGTCAAAACTACTGGACATAAAGAAATTACATTTTGAAAATGCATTTATATGACAATGTAAGTGCTCACTAAGGGAGGATTTTTGGATATTCCGTCGCTAAGGGCGAACGGCCGTAGCCGTGTTGAAACACCGGATCCCGTGAGATCTCCGAAGTTAAGCAACATTGGACGTGGTCAAGATTTGGATGGGTTGCCACGCGCTGTTTGGGGGGGGGGGGGTAAGGAAATGGAGGAGCGGAAAGGAACTGGCCACCCTACCGCACGCAAACTCCGGCTCATGCACACCTCTGCGGAGGTTCGGATCTGCCTTCGGGCAGAATACACTCTTACCTTACCGTCGCTACGGGGGTAAAAAGGGGGGTGATTTTTTAAAATGAGTTTAAATATATCTCAAAGCTGAACAGTTTAAAGCCGTGAAAATTGGTATTTGGAATCTCCTTTAAAAATAAGTAAACCCGTATTTTTTTTGTTTTCGGAAAATCCTCTTAAGAGAGATGGAAAAAGGTGAAAAATGGGCTGAATACCTTTTATGACGATACTTATGTCTCAAAAACTGGATATGTTACAGTAATGGAAATTAGTGTTTGGCGTCTCTTTTAAAAATAAAAAGCACGTATTTTTAATTTTTGGAAAATCTACTTAAGGGAAGGTGAACAGGAGTGACAAAGGGGGTGAATTTTTAAAATGAGTAGCCTATATCTACAGGATATCTCAAAAGCGTAACACGTTACAAAAGTGAAAATTGGTATCTGGAATCTTCTGTAAAAGTAAAGGAACACTCATAATATTTTTTCTGAAAATCACTTAAGTGGAAGTAAGCGGAGTGAATTTTTAAAATGAGCATATCTACAGTATATCTCAAAAACTTAACATATTACAGACGTGAAAATTGGTATTCTTAATCTCTTTTAAAAATAAAATAACACGCATTTTTTGTTTTCGGATAAAAAACAGTTAAGGGGGTGAGGTAAAATGGACTGAAGAAGGGGTTGAATTATTTTTATAGGGATACTAGCGAATGTACCCGTACTTCGCTACGGTATTCTGCATTGTATTCGAATATCGAAGTAAATAGTGTACATGCAGTAAATAAGATTGTTTTAAAATTGCATGTCTCTTAGCGTTATCCGAGAAAGAGCATGGGGAGGTCCCCGTACGTTGCTTCCAATGTAAAGTGTTTGTTACGGATTTGTGATATAACGGCAGGCTCACTTGCCTACTGGCATTCACAATCGAGTTGGGAAGTTTACATTATAATTGCAGGCCCCATTGCCTACTGCGGACAGAATCGATTTGGGGAGTTTTCGTTAAATTGGCAGCCCCCTTTCCTACTTCCAGACAGATTACAGTTGAGGAGTTTCTATTATAATGGTAGGCAATTACCCTACTATCACTCGAAATTGAGTTGTGCAGTTATCATTATAATGCCAGGCCCATTTTCCTACTGCCAGCCAGCTTACTGCCAGTCACGCCAAGTTGGTGAGTTTCCATCAAAATAGCAGGCCACTATGCCTAATGCCAGTCACATTTTAGATGAGGACATTTCCTTATAATGGCGGGCACCCTTGCCTACTGCCAAACACAATCGAGTAGGGGAGTTTTAAACAAAACAGCATGCTCACTTGCCTTCTGCAAGTCAAATCGAATAGTGAACTATTCATTACAATTGTAGGCCTTCCTTACTAATGACAGTTACACAGGAGTTGGAGAAGGAACCCTTTCCTACTGCCAGTCAAAGTCGGTGTGGGGAGTACTGATTACAATATCAGACCCACCCTTTCTCGATCGCCAAAAATCGACATCAGTGAATATATATAGATCGACATACGAAAGTATATGCGTGTTTACAATATTGAAGACCTTCATTTACAGATTAACTGCTACTAAACGTACGTCATATCGACAAAGGATTATACCATAATACACGCCGGATTTAGTGGCCTAAATGGCTGGTCCTATGATATGTCATCTATTCTTGGGTCAGATTGAGTTAGAAACGTGAAACAGGCTAAAGGTTTTGTAAGATTATCTCACATTACATTACTTTACGGATAATTATGTGACAGCTACATACATAGCATTTGGCTCACATATGCCTACTGGGTGGGCCAATTTTCGTGAAGAATATGATGATTCTGTATTTCATATAAGTAATTGAAAGTATGAATTATGCATGTGAAAATTCCAAATTGACTTAACATCGATTAATAGAGAAAAATCAAACGTAAAAGGGATACAGATACGGCAAAAAGTCATAAGACCAAGGTTGTAAATCATTCCAAATTGAACGGAGATTGTGCAATCCGTTATGTGATAGGAATTTCCGAAGGTCTGCACTGCACCATCATGAAAATTGCCTGCATATTTCGATATTCTTCGGGGATAAAAAGTGAAAAATTTAATGATCTAGGATGTTTTCCGTTCGTTAGAGGCTAAAACGTATAATTTTGTCAAATATCAATTATCTTCTTTTTCTTCTGGCAGATTATGCCGCAATCTGGATTTTGGGCGAGGCGGGTAAAAATTAGGACTTTCAGGAAACTAAACCAAAAATTATGCAGATGGTCATTATTACCCCTTAAGCGGAAAGCTGTACGAAAATTTCGCCAAAATAGTCAGTGTAGAAGCACACAGTCGTTACGATTTGATTTATATAGATAAGGAATCTGCTCCATGTAAAATACCTTTTGGGCTATGTCCGCTGGACTTAACCTGCAAAAGTGACCATTCATGATATCTCCCTTATTAATCCTCCTGACGAAAAAATGCACATGAAAAAAAAAAAAAAGGTTTAGAGGTGGAATTCCATCACGTTTGGTCGATTTCCAGTCAAGTTGGTCTTGTTCTGTATATATTGTGGAAGAGTAAAATCACCATTTGTGTTCCCTATAAACCGCCAGTCCATTCCGGAACATGAAATGTTATTTATGATTAAAACCTACCTTTGGACAGGTGGATGCTAAATATCAATTTTGATTCGAATGTCTTCAGTAGTTTTCAAGTTGTAAGGAATACGCTTTACACGCACCCGCTCGTGAGTCAAGTCCGATGGGACTTGTACAGAAAAACGGCCCGTTCCCTTATTAATCCTCGTATCGAAATGATGCACATGAGAAAAAAAGGTTCAGAAATTAATTTCTACCAAGGTAGGTAGATTTCCATTAAGTTTGGTTGTGTATATTTTGTGAAAGTGCAAAATCACAGTTTCGGTTTCGTATAAACCCCCAGTCAGTTCAGGGATTTAGAAACAATATTTGCACTAAAACCTATCAAGGAGAGGTGTATTCTAAATATGAGTCTTGGTGGAAATACATCCAGTAGTTTGTAGCACTCGCGTACATACGGCGTAATTAAGGAAGAAAATAATACAGTTAAGAAAGTTGAAAGTAATAGAAAATGGATTATAACTGAGGACAGCCGGATAACGACAAATATGTAAATGCCAAGTGAATGTATTGGAAAATCAAATGCCCCTCAATATGCTAGTGTGAGTTATGGATATAATAAAGCGGTAACAGAGGAGAAATTTAGGTCCAGTGATTCTTAGGTAAACAAATAATAAGAAGATGACTAATGGTGTTATTACTTAATCTATTCGAGGGCGGTTATAACATCCAACGATATTCCGCCAATATCCCGCAGATAGGCCGATTGACGCCTCTCTTGCCTTCTACCCAAGGAACAACCACGAATTTAAAAGCATGATGAGGAAAATGGCAATACGTTACTTCCCTGCTGGCATGCAGTCAGAGACGTTGCCATGGTAACCTGTAGGTTCGTTGTCAGTCTGTCGGTCACTCAATGCAGAGCATGATACCAGCGGAAAATTGTAAATTTCTCCGTCATGTGAAGAGTAAGGTAAATTATGAACATAACGAAAGTTGTTTATAATGAAGAGACGTTTCACGTACGGTAAACGAAGTTTATAGAAAATCAATAGTATAAGAGAAAATGGAGGAAAACCATTCTGGTTTTCCTAGAAACCCCCCGTCTATTCAAAGAGTTTAAAATGATATGCATATCAAACCTTCCCCTGGATGAGTATACTCTAAATATGAAGTTTGGTTGAGATCTATCCAGCCGTTTCGAAGTGACGGTGGAAAAACCATTCTGGTTTTCCTATAAACCCCCGGTATATTTAAAGATTTTAAAATAATATGCATATCGAAACCTTCCCCGGGATGAGTATACTCTAAATATGAAGTTTGGTTGAGATCTATCCAGCTGTTTCGAAGTGACGGTGGAAAAACCATTCTGGTTTTCCTATAAACCCCCGGTATATTTAAAGATTTTAAAATAATATGCATATCGAAACCTTCCCCGGGATGAGTATACTCTAAATATGAAGTTTGGTTGAGATCTATCCAGCTGTTTCGACGTTATAGTGGAAAAACCATTCTGGTTTTCCTATAAACCGCCCGTCTTTTCAAATATTTTAAAATGATATGCATATCGAAACCTTCCCCGGGATTAGTATACTCTAAATATGAAGTTTGGTTGTGATCTATCCAGCCGTTTCGACGTGATGGTGGAAAAACCATTCTGCTTTTCCTATAAACCCCCCGAGTATTCAAAGATTTTAAAATGATATGCATATCGAAACCTTCCCCGGGATGAGTATACTCTAAATATGAAGTTTGGTTGAGATCTATCCAGCCGTTTCGACGTGATGGTGGAACAGACAAACAGACAGACAAACAGACAGACAAACAGACAAAAAACAGACACGAAACGTAAAAACCACCGATTCGGTCTTGAGTTGACCTAAAATGGATAAATATCTGAAAAATTGGCAAAACAAAATAAATTACAGACAGCGGACCCCCTACAATTTTATTTATATAGACTAGTGTCTCAAAACCTGAAGATGTTACAAACAGGAGATTTTTTATTTGGAATCTTCTTTAAAATTAAAGAAAAGCGGTTTTTTTTGTTTTCGGAAAATACAAATACTGAAAAGTTACAGGCGTGAATATTGGTATTTAAAATCTCCTCTAAAAGTAAAGAAACACGCATATTTTTTTTCTGAAAATCCGCATAAGGGGAAGTGTTAAAGTGGGTGAATTTTTAAAATGACCATATCTACAGTCTGTCTGTCTGTTGGGCCATCAGCCCAGAGGCTGGTTGGATCCTCAAATAGCACCACGAAAGGTTATGAGATTATAAGGAAACCGCAAAAACCAATGGCAGCACCAAAATGAGGCGTACTAGGCAAGACGAGGAGTGAGGTAGTTTGCCATTGCTTTCCTCACTGGGTCAGAAAGTACTATTGCAGCACGACTGACCCTATGAGCAACACCTTCATAACACTCAGATGCACTAGTCGTGCTCTGAATGTCATTACTCAGCACTACCCATACCCCAGCAGCTTCCATATTGTCACAGCCATGGATGAGACTGGGACTTCGGTGGAAGCTACACTTTACTCTGGCCTGTGCCAAGAGATGGATACAAAAGTACTGTATCCATCAAGAAATGGCAGCGGGCAAATATCTACAGTATATCTCAAAATCTTAACATGTTATGGACGTATAAACTGATATTTTTAATCTCTTTCAAAAATAAAGTAACACGTATGTTTTGTTTTCGGAAAAACACTTAAGGGGATGTTGTAAAAAGGGCTAAAAAAGGGGTTGAATTAGTTTTATGAGGATGTTTATATCTCAAAACTGAAGATGTTACAGACATGAAAATATGTACTTGGAATCTCCTTTAAAAATAAAGTAACACTTATTCTTTGTTTCCGGAAAATCCTATTAAGGGGGAGGGGGTAAATGAATTGAACAAAATAGTTGAATTCTTTGTATGGTGATACTTATATCTCCAAAACGAAGGATGTTTCGACGTGAAAATTGGTATTTGGAATCTCCTTTAAAAATAAAGAAACACGTATTGGGTGTGTGTGTGTGTGTGTGTGTGTGTGTGTGTGTGTGTGTGTGTGTGTGTGTGTGTGTGTGTGTGTGTGTGTGTGTAGAATCAGCTTAAGGGGGGATGTAAAAGGAGTTTAATTCCTTTTAGGAGGATGCAAATAAGAATTGGACTTAAACAATACACCCCTAAGGTGTTTTGCTATTTGCTTTACGTCGCACCGACACAGATAGGTCTTATGGCGACGATGGGACAGGAAAGGTCTAGGAGTGGGAAGGAAGCGGCCGTGGCCTTAATTAAGGTACAGCCGCAGAATTTGCCTGGTGTGAAAATGGGAAACCACGGAAAACCATCTTCAGACCTGCCGACGGTGGGATTCGAACCCACTATCAACACCGCACGGCCAACTCTCTCGGTAAAGGTGCTTTGACTGGGAGTGAGGAATGATGACAGAAATATGCATTTATATGAAACCATTTGAATTACGAAGTTAACATTTCAAATTATATCTAGGTGTTAAATAACAGAACGTTTGAAACAAATGTAACACCTCAGAGAGTTAAATGAGGGTTAAGATCCGAAAACAAATATATTCATTCCTTCCTCCGAAACGGTTTAACGTACGAAAACAAAATGGAGGTATATATTTTAACTCCTAGGTGTGAAAGAGGAAATGTTTTCAAACGTTCCACCCCCAAAAGTGTTAAATGAGGTTAGCTCCGTAAACGAAATTATTCATCCTTCCGAAAGCGCTTGACAAAGTTATAATTTCATGAAAAGGGTCTTCTTTTATGTCCTAGGTGTAAAATATCGAATACTTCAAAATATTTCTCCCCTAAGGGGTTTAGATGCTCTCAAAAACACAACAGCCATTCTTCCGAAACCGTTTTAGGCACAAGCTTATTATTATTATTATTATTATTATTATTATTATTATTATTATTATTATTATTATTATTATTATTATTATTATTATTATTATTATTATTATTATTATTATTGTGAAGGGTGGTCTTCTGTATCCTAGATGTTAATAAATGTTTAAAAACATCTACCCCTTAAAAAGGGATCCATTCCTACAAAATAAAAATTTCACAGGTTGGTTGCTTTTACATCCTAGATGTTAAATAAGGGTTTTAAACATTCAAATTCTTCCGTATGGGGTTCAAATTAATAGTAGATCAGAAAATAAATAATCATTCCCCCAAAACTGTTTGACGCACGAACTGGGGGCGTTTTCTACAGGCTCAGCTGACAGTGGACTCTCGAAAATGTAAAACTGTGAATAATAACTTTCAGTTTAAAACCGTAGCGAAGCACGGGTATCTTGCTAGTTGAAAATGTAGTCACCTTACCAATATTACATGTGAATTCACTGAAAACCTCGCAATGATCAGACGGAGAATCCACCAGTCTATTACTATTCTGGAATATTCTCTGAAAGAACATTTCAAGTTGCTTCACTTTGAGGAAAGTTCTGCCAGTGCATGAATAATTATTAGTTTCCGACTAGAATTGCCTGTCATGTGAGATAAGATAGTAATATTATGGAGCACAGGCTTCCCACGCTAGCAACTCATGCGGTGCCCTCAAGATAGTACCACATAACAATACATAACCACTATCACTAGTCCAGTGATAAGACATGTGACCACGGAACACCTGCCAGAACGTCTAGAATACGTGGCTCTCTAGCTTTTGCTATGAAATTGCCAACTCGTTATTAATTTCCTTACCGGGTAAGTTGGCCGTGCGGTTTGGAGTGCGCAGCTTGCATCCGTAAGATAGTGGGTTCGAACCCCACTCTCGGCAGCACTGAAGGTGGTTTTCCGTCGTTTCCCATTTCACACCAGGCAAATGCTGGAGCTGTACCTTAATTAAGGCCACAGCCGATACCTTCCCACTCACAGGTCTTTCCTATTCGATCGTCGCTATAAATGTTACCTGTTTTTAAAAATGTAATATTCAGTGATGTTTGCAAAATAAAACCATGAAGCATTCTGTCGAATGAATTTATGTATAATGCAATCTAATACCTAAATGAAGTCAAATGAGGGGTTAAGTCAAGCACACTAGACGGTAAAAATAAATAATTGACATGCTAGTCGGAAAACGTTTGCCATCCCCGTCTTAGGCTTATTCCATCATATAAATTATTTCAGTTGTATAGATTCCTTTTGTGGCGGTCTCAAGTAACCGACCGTGACAAATGAGCATTCAAAAGAACGAGAATAGACATTAGCAGCGACGAATTGCACTCTTATTTCATAAATATCGATAATTTCTTTTTAAAAATGAGTTTAAAAATTGTACGAAGTGTGTAATTTGCAAATACTGTTGCTGTAGGAAAATGAGCCCATCATTCCTGTCCACTTCACATTTTGGTCGCTTGGACGCATATTTTATGTCATTATAACATACTGTAATTACCAGTTACGGAAAGAATGACAGTAAAACCAAAAATTACTTCCGGAACATCCGTCACCAATCATCATCAATCAATACTAATCTACATTTAGGACAATCACCCAGGTGGCAGATTCCCTGTCTGTTGTTTTCCTAGCCTTTTCTTAAATGATTTCAAAGAAATTGGAAATTTGTTGAACATCTCCATTGGTAAGTTACTCCAATCCCTAACTCCCCTTCCGATAAATGAATATTTGCCAAATGTGTCCTCTTGAATTCCAACTTTATCTTCATATTGTTATCTTTCCTACTTTTAAAGACGCCACTCAAACTTATTCGTCTACTAATGTCATTCAACGCCATCTCTCCACTGACAGCTCGGAACATACCACTTAGTCGAGTAACTCGTCTCCTTTCTCCCAATTCTTCCCAGCCCAAACTTTGCAACATTTTTGTAACGCTACTCTTTTGTCGGAAATCACCCAGAACAAATCGAGCTGCTTTTCTTTGGATTTTTTCTAATTCTTGAATCAGGTAATCCTGGTGAGGGTCCCATACACTGGAACCATACTCTAGCTGGGGGTCTTACTAGAGACTTATATGGTTTCTCCTTTACATCCTTGCTACAACCCCTAAACACCCTCATAACCATGTGCAGAGATCTATACCCTTTATTTACAATCCCATTTATGTGAATACCCCAATGAAGATCTCTCCTTATATTAACACCTAGATACTTACAATGATCCCCAAAAAGAACTTTCACCCCATCAACGCAGTAATTAAAACAGAGGGGACTTTTCCTATTTGTGAAACTCACAACCTGACTTTTAACCCCGTTTATCAACTTACCATTGCCTGCTGTCCATCTCACAACATTATCGAGGTCACGTTTCAGTTGCTCACAATCTTGTAACTTATTTATTACTTTATAGAGAATAACATCAACCACAAAAAGCCTTACCTCTGATTCCACTTCTTTACTCATATCATTTATATATATATATAAGAAAACATTATAATAAACGTTATAATAATGCACTAGCATTTGCGTCCGTTCAAGCGCATACCATAAATGTTAAAAAAAAAAAAAAAAAAAATCAAAGATTACATTAAGTGGTAAGATTGTACAGATTTGTGTATTGTTTAGTTCACCAGGGGGGCACTCCACCACATACTTCTCGCACGGGTCCCCTAGTATTTTATATTTTAGTTTCATAAATAAGTAAACAGTTTTTTGTTTATATTCTTTTACGCCGTACCGACTCAGACAGGTTTTATGGCGACTATGGGATAGGATATTATCTAGATAATCTACAATCCGGATGAAAATCCCAATTAGGAAAGCAACATATAATAACCTTGAAAACTACGGATGCCGAATATTTCAGATTCTTCTTCTTCTATTACTCATCCTCCTCCTTCTTCTTCTGCTTCTTCTTCTACCGGTTTCCCCACATCTTTTTTGTCTCGGGTGCGAACTGTGTCACACAAGTGGATTTGGCATTGTTTTGCTGCCGGATGCCCTTCCTGACGCCGACCCTATATGGAGGGTTGTATTCACTATTGCGTGTTTCTGTGGTGGTTGGTATGGGTAGTGTGTTGTCTGAATATGAAGAGGAAAGTGTTGGGACAAACACAAAAACCCAGTCCCCAAGCCAGAAATATTAATCACCGAGCTCGATAGCTGCAGTCGCTAAAGTGCGGCCAGTATCCAGTATTCGGGAGATAATGGGTTTGAACCCCACTGTCGGCAGCCCTGAAGATGGTTTTCCGTGGTTTTCCATTTCCACACTGTACTTTAATTAAGGCCACGGCCGCTTCCTTCCCACTTCTAGCCTCTTCCTGTCCCATCGTCGCCATAACACCTATTATCCGTGTCGGTGCGACGTAAAACAACTCGTAAATTAGTCAGACGCGATTAAAGTCCCCGACGCGGCCGGAAATCGAACCCGATACCCTCTGAACCGAAAGCCTCAAAGCTGACCATTCAGCCAATGAGTTGGACTGCCGGATGTTTCAGATTACCGTTAAGAATTTCCTGGGAAGGAAGCGACCATGGCGTTCATTAAGGTGCAGTTCTAGCATTTGTCTGGGGCGGAAATGGGAAATAATCAGAGCTACCGACGGTGGGGTTCAAATCCACTATCTTCCGAATGCAAGCGCACTGCTACGCGACCCGACCTGCCAGTATAAACATGAATGAAATAGGCCTCAGAAATGAAGTCTTTTCCCTTATGACTGAGTTCCTTTTGAGTGTTGACTGGACTCTGAAGGCTGACAAGCGTGGAAGAAGTTGCTACTACTGGGCTACGTGACGTACAAAGTTAAGGAGCTTGTTTTGAACTGTTCCAGAACGTGTCCAGAGTTCGGAGCTTGTCACAAGTGGAGCAGTGACCCTGTGAGCAGTTTGCTAATGTCCGTTGAGGTCACGTGGTTAGGAGTGCCATGTTAACCATCTCTTCGTGAGGGCGCTGTTTGTGAGCTAATTAGCAGGCATAGCCTCCTGGGAACAGCCGTCTAGCGTTCCTAACGTAAGGCAGAGGATAACTTCACTGTTTTCAAACACTATCTAGATAATAATCTACGGTCTGGATGACAATCCCAATTAGGAAACATTGAGAAGTACGGTTGCCGGATATTTCAGATAACAAGTAGAAAATTATGATAAAAATTTCAGCATTATTATTATTATTATTATTATTATTATTATTATTATTATTATTATTATTATTATTATTATTATTAACAATCAATCACTACTGATCTGCATTTACGGCAGTCGTCCAGGTGGCAGATTCCCTATCTGTTGTTTTCCTAGCCTTTTCTTAAGTGATTGCAAATAAACTGTAAATGAATTGAACATCTCCCTTGGTAAGTTATTCCAATCCCTAACTCTCCTTCCTACAAACGAATATTTTCCCAAATTTGTCCTCTTGAATTCCAACTTTATCTTCATATCGTGATCTTTCCTACTTTTAAGGATACCATTCAAACTTATTCATCTACTAACGTCATTCCACGCCATCTCTCCACTGACAGCTCGGAACTTACCACTTAGTTGAGTAACTTGTCTCCTTTCTCCCAAATCTTCCCAGCCCAAACTTTGCAACATTTTTGTAACGCTAGTCTTTTGTCGTAAATCCCCCAGAACAAATCGAGCTACTTTTCTTTGGATTTTTTCTAATTCTTGAATCAAGTAATCCTGGTGAGGGTCCTATACACTGGAACCATACTCTTCTTGGGGTCTTGCCAGAGATGTATATGCTCTCTCCTTTACATCCTTACTACAACCCATAAATACTCTCATAACCATGTGCAGAGATCTGTACCCTTTATTTACAATTCCATTTATGTGATTACCCCAATGGAGTTCTTTCCTTATATTAACACCTAGGTACTTACAATGATCCCAAAAAGGAACTTTCACCCCATCAACGCAGTAATTAAAACTGACAGGATTTTCCTATTAGTGAAACTCACAACCTGACTTTTCACCCCGGTTATCATCATACCATTCCCTACTGTCCATCCCACAAAATTATCGAGGTCATTTTGCAGTTTCTCACAATCTTGTAACTTATTTATTACTCTTTACAGAATGACATCATAACATCATCTTCTTTACCCATATCATTTATATACAATATATAAGAAAACATAAAAGTCCAATAATACTGCCTTCAGGAATTACCCTCTTAATTATTACGGGTTCAGATAAAGCTTCGCCTACTCTAATTCTCTGAGATCTATTTTCTAGAAATATAGCAACCCATTCAGTCGCTCTTTTGTGTAGTCCAACTGCACTGATTTTTGCCAGTAGTCTCCCATGATCCACTCTGTCAGATGACTTAGATAGATCAATCGCGATACAGTCCATTTTACCTCCTGAATCCAAGATATCTGCTATAGAGTATCTTGCAGGAATCCTGCAAGTTGAGCTTCAGTGGAATAACCTTTCTTAAATCCGAACTGCCTTCTATCGTACCAGTTATTAATTTCGCAAACATGTCTTTGTAATCAGAAAGAATGTTTTCCCAAATCTTACAATTATTATTATTATTATTATTATTATTATTATTAATATTATTATTATTATTATTATTATTATTATTATTATTATTATTATTATTCCGTCAATGGCAGTGGAGGAGAAGAAACGGAAGGGCTTAGGATACTGGACAAATGACCACAAAACAATTGAATGTACTTCCTAAATATTATTTTTGTTCTTTCTTTCCTGTTATCTTTAAAGGTAACAATTGACAACTATATCGATTAATCACAGTAATACACATTTAGAAGAGGATATTACGACAATAATCTTCAGAGTTTAATAAATGAAAGAGGAGAAGGAGCTCCCATTTCGCAAGGCTTATTAGTTTTTACTATGGTACAATAACGTTTGATACAACTCTCAAACTTCATTATCAATGGCCGAAAGGGCCTAGACTTCCATCAAGGTACCTTTTAGTACACTTAAAAGCTGAGTCACCCTGCACTTACCCAGCAGGGAAGCAACACACAACATATGGATAAGAAGGACCGGGCGAGTTGGCCGTGCGCGTAGAGGCGCGCGGCTGTGAGCTTGCATCCGGGAGATAGTAGGTTCGAATCCCACTATCGGCAGCCCTGAAGATGGTTTTCCGTGGTTTCCCATTTTCACACCAGGCAAATGCTGGGGCTGTACCTTAATTAAGGCCACGGCCGCTTCCTTCCAACTCCTAGGCCTTTCCTATCCCATCGTCGCCATAAGACCTATCTGTGTCGGTGCGACGTAAAGCCCCTAGCAAAAAAAAGAGAAGGATTTAGAAGACGCAGGAGTAGAAGCTCATACTACACGGCCGAGAACGACATAAATTTGATAGAAAAAGCCAAAAACAAAATAGACTAAGTGAGGAAAAGAAAAAAAGTAGTAGTAGTAGTAGTACCGGTCGAGTTGGCCGTGCGGTCAGGGGCGCGCGGCTGTTAGCTTGCATCCGGGAGATAGTGGGTTCGAACCCACTGCTGGCAGCCCTGAAGATGGTTTTCCGTTGTTTCCCATTCTCACACCAGGCAAATGCTGGGACTGTACTGCACCCTTGAAAATTGGTTATTGGTTTGCATGGGAAGAATATTTTATTTCTAGTGTGGAACCATGCATAAATTTATCATCCAGGAAGGTGATTTCAACTCTGCATTGTCTGCTAGCCAGCGAGGGGAACAGGATTTTCCCGTGCCGTGCATACGAGTCTGGGTTTTTTTTTGTGCCTTGTTGAAGACAGCAGAAGGTGGCACGTGGACAGGAACTCGACCAGATTAAAAGCGATCAATACTTTGAGATTTTGACGTCATGATATTCAACCAATTGGACCGCAAGGTTAGCCTGATCGCAAAGTCTTAGCCAATAAAAATTAATTAACAGACACACCTACGTCTTGAAGGAATAAATACCCATGTACTTGAGGAAATCACTCTCTTTGCGCTCTTTTGCTTTCTTTGCTCATTTGCATTCGCTCAGTGCTCATTTGGTCTTTGCTCAATTGTCTACGGGAAGAATTGTTCGAGCACATGTGTTACTGGAAGCGACGTATTCGACGTGGAATCTTACCAGTATTCATTTAAGGAAAGACGAGAAATTTTCTGCTTCCGAGGAAATTTTGGGACAAAAAAATATCGGAAACGCCGCAGTTCAGATTTCTTTAGTTTTATAAACCTGAAGAGAATTTATAAAGTAGGTAAAACTGTGCCATCTTGAAGAATCGAGTGTGTGTGGAGTATTTTTTCTAAGACATATCTTTTAGTTTCAGCTTCAACCAGAAGACGCAAGATCCCCAGCAACCCAAAAATAGTTTGGAAGAATGGAACTTCAGCGTTACGACGAAGTGTGTGTTTATCCTAAGTCCTCGCCTGCTGCAGCCATGTATCTTTAAAATGTGAGGCATAATTCAGCCCGGGAGAGAATAACATCAGAGATGGAGTTTGGTTAAATATTCATTGATCATCTGCCGAGTCCAGAAGCCAAGTCTACTACAGCTAAGATTTTAAATTATACTTTTCTCTTTTCTCTGTTGTAATAATTATGTAGACGTAGTCCTTGCTTGAATATTTAAAGTCATTTCTAATAGTCTTTGTAGTTAGGTTTTTCACTCTTCTTTCACTGGTGTTGGTAGATTTGATGTGTGTGAGAGTGTATTTGGGACCTATAATTTGTTCTATGTGAGTGAATGCTTCGTGACATATTCTCACTGTCCCATGTTAAGTCTAGGGAAGTGTTAAAAATATTTGACCCACGCGATAATAATTTTCAATTTATAAATTAATGATGGAATAATTTTTGATTTATCTGGGACAGAATATCGACGTGTTCCGTGAATTTAGGATTTTTCCTTGATGTTTTGTGGTTTACCATAGATCCGAATTAGAATAGAGTCATCTATGATTTCCTTAAACCATAGCCTGCGATGACGCGACCGCGCGCGTATAATAATAATAATAATAATAATAATAATAATTGACATTATTACGGTCTAATAGAATATTTAAAGGTCATGAGTGTAATTGTTACTGTGCTTATAAGTGATTAATGTGTGCTATTTTGAAGTAGATGTGACCTGGAATATTGGTCGTGGCTTGAATGTCCACAGATTTTGCATTTACTGTTATTGGTAATTTTTGAGACTTGTAAATGGATCTTAAGATAGGATTTTATTTGTGTGTCCATTACATGAGTCAATTAAGGAAGAGAGTGTGTTTTTAAACATAATTTCTTCTTGTGCAGCACATGTTGGTCAATAATTTGTGATAATGAGGGATTAAAAATAACGTAATCGTGACTCATAGACCGTATGCGCGAATGTTTATTTATCTGTGACTGTAGGCAGTTCTATGGAATTTTTAGTGACGATTTCTACTACAAAATTATTCTGGAACATCGTTGTGGAATTTATTTCATTGGAAAAGTGGTAATCCTGTCACAATCACACGTCAGACGTTTGTAATGGTAACCTTTGTCTGATATGGTCATCGAGAGAAGTTCTCATGTTTCAGATAAAATTTAAAAATAAAATTCAAAAGATAGGATTCGATAAATTTATTTAATAATATTAACGTGGACCAAAGCTTGAATGTGAGATGGATGAATGATTGATTTTATTTATAATTGTGATTTCCATGGTTATATTTCGTCATGTTGTGTGTACGCTGAGCGCGTAAAGTTTCGTTTATTTTGTTGTTTTGTGGCGAGCATATTTGACTCAATTATGAATCTTTAAGTGATTTTATGACGAAATAAGATAGATTAGGATCTTTGCTTCGAGAAAAAAATACTTAAGCAAGGATCGCGTCAATGAAATAAGCTCACAGAATGTAAAATGTTTAACGCTATAATGCGAGAATTTTAAGCCTTTATTGTGAGTTGTGCACAACACTAGGACAATTGACGTAAGAATAAGAATCAAATGAGTTAGATACTTGATTTCAAAATAATTTTGTTATATGATTTGAAGCTTAAATAATTAATTGAAATAATATTCAATTAATAGAAGGGAGTTATTGGATTTTTCGTGTGACGTAGAAATTTGACTCACAATTTAAATGAGCCGCTAAGTATTGTCAATTTAAATTATAATTCAAGAAAAGGAGAAATAATTCATATTTTGAGATTTTGAGATAGGTTTTTCTCAAATAATAATTTGTTTAATTTCTTAGGACGATTTATTAAGGCTTAATTTCGTCTGTTTACAGAATTCAAATTAATGGAGAATTGCGGAAGAATTCCGGCAGGGAAGAATTATTTAATTTTACTTCAAGATTTTGAAAATATTTCTAGAACCTGGAAAGTGCTAATATTTTATTTAATAAATGTTAAAACCCATTTCTTTCTAGTGTTTTCATTTGTCGTCAGTCCTTAGATTGTCCCTGACCCCTATAATTTAGCGTCGCCTGTAAGCGAACGTTCCGCCTCTGGGAACTTTTGCTTACCGGCTGAGCTGCCCGGCAAAACGGGGGCAGGTAGTACAAATTTGGCGCCCGTAACGTGTTTGGCCCGAATTTAATTGACGACGCCAATCTAAGGACTCGATCTTGTAGTCCAAAATTTGGACATAAGCAAGATGCGGCGACAATAGGATTTTTGGGTTATTTGATAACATTTATTAGCCCAGATCTCTGTGGCAGAGAGCACTTTAGTTAAAGTTAGGAAGGGCCATGTTGAATGTTTGAAACAAAATCTTGGAGATTAGGAAAATTTCATTTTTTTTATGCGACTGCATTTGCGCAACATTTCGGATTTTAATAGTTAAGTATTATTGAAATGATATACAAATCTTCCCCTAAGGAGGTGAGCTTAATTCATTAGTAGACGTGGAACTGGACTCTGGTTTATACTCTGATATTATTCTCCCCGAGGTCTGAACTGCCGTTTCTTGAAAAGTTTATTGTTATTATGGATGAATGGCGTGCATTTTTGGAGAATGCGTTAGGGAATTTGAAGGATAGTTTGAAGCAGGATTTAAGTGAAAGTAGTGCTAAACTAAAGCAGGAACTTAGCGCTGAATTAAGTGAAAATAACGATAAATTAAAGCAGGAAATTAGTGCTGAATTTAATGAAAATCAGGAGCGATTGAAACAGGACCTTAGTGCAAATCAAGCTAAACTTGAGCTTAGACTGACCGAGAACAATGATAAATTAAAACAGGACCTTAATGAAAATCAGGAGCGATTGAAACAGGATCTTAGTGAAAATAATGAAAAACTGAAATTAGAACTGAACGAGGGACAGGATAAATTTAAATCCGATCTTAAAAATGCATTGGAAGAAATACAGAATAGGACGGACGAAAATATTAATAAACTGCACATGGACGTGAAATTATTTAATGGGAAAATAGCATCCATTCAAAGTGAGCTTGTAGCAGTGAAACAGAATTTCTCAGACTTTAAAGGTGAAATACAGGCGGGTATTACAAGTTCGTTAGCTGAGATGTCGAACGAAGTTAGTGAGAGACTCGCTAAAGTCCAGACAGATGTACTACAGGGGCTTGATAAATACAAAAATGAGGCGGAGAAAAACTTTCAGAATATCGAGGAGAAAATTGTGGATAATGCAGACGACCTTACAGCGACTAAGGCAGCATGGAGTAAGAAGTTTACCGGCCTTTACGAAACTTTGAAACAAGTGGAAAAGGGAGTCATAGCAGAGATAAAAGTTTCCCAAGTAACCACGTCAGAAAGGCTAGAATATTTCTATGAGACTATCGAAGAGACGCAGACAGGTCTCAAAGAAATAAAAACTGAAATGGACAAGGAAATTAGCGAAGTAAAAGCTGAGTCCGAAGCATCGAAGCGTGAACTTCAGGACGGAATTAAGGAGCTTGTTGAAGAGCTTAAGATAATTAAACTTCAGGGCGAGAGGCATAATATTGTCACTTCTACATTATTGGAAAGGCAAGGTCAATTAGAGAAGCGGACGTCTGGTGAAGTCCCGTCTTCGACTCCAAAAGCGGTGGACATGGCTAATCCCTTAAATAACACCAACCCTTACATAAATCAGGACAGTAGTGGGATAAATTCGGCAAATGTTTCAGGTCAGACTCAAATTGTTAATATTATTAAACTTCATGAGGAACAACCGAAGAAGTTCAATAACGTTAAAGGCGTTACTCCTAAAAGCTTCATTCGTGAACTTCAGGAATACTTCAGAGATAACAAGATACCTCCTGAACGCCAACTAAGGGTAACTGAACGCTATTTAGAGAATTCAGTATTAACATGGTATGAAGCATTCAAATATTCATTTGAAGATTTTGAAGGGTTCAAGAAGGCATTTCTGGAGAGATATTGGAACAGTGACCTACAGCATAATTTAAAAACAGAACTTTACGCTAAGAGGTACGCTTCTTCTACGCCCACACGCTACGCCGATTATTTTTCAGCCCAGCTACGTAAACTAAAGGAGCTTGATATGCCACCCTCAGAAGTTGAAGTAGTCCGTGTAATAATAAGGCAACTTCCAGCGGACATTCAACGTATAATGATTGCTTCGAACGCGCAGACCGCAATTCAGGCCGAAGCCGTGCTCCGACAGCTCGACCTAACTTCGAGAGAGCAACCAAGGCGTAATCTAGGTCAAGATCAACAGGTGTTACAAACTACAGTCGTCCGAGACGACAGTGGAGCTTCGTTCAACCAAGGGAAACCTAGCGGTCGAACTACAAAGGAAATGTCATCGAGAGACCGTTCTCCTAGGTCAGGACACAGAAGTGACGAGGAGAGAGATTATTACCGAAGGAATGTACGACGCAGACCCTATGAAAATATTCGAGGAAGGTGGAGAAGAAATAGCGAGACTAACTATACGGGAGGAAGAAAAAGAAACTGGAGACAAGAAGAGAGAGAGAAATACATCCAGGAATTACGCAAGGAAAATCAGGAGAAATCCAAGTGGCGTCACGCGATTCAGGACCAGGACGTGAACCCAGATATAGTAGGAGCGGAAAGCTTAGAATACCAAAGGGCTAAGCAAGAAGAAAATCGCCAGCGCTATGAAGAGGTAGATTATAGCCAAGGGGCTATTAAAAAAAAAACATCCATCCAACTAGAAAATGATAGTTCGAATCCTAACTCTTGTAATTCAGAGGTCCCGAAGGAATGGATTGTAGTTCAGATTGATTCATGGGTTACTAAATCTGATGATCTGTTAGAAGAGAATCTTGAGACTAGTAGAAATGATGCAAGGACATTACCAATAATATTAGCTAAAATTTGTGGCGTGAGAGTTAAATGCTTAGTTGGCACCGGCTCCACTATTAGTGTAATATCAACATCATTTATGAATGACTTAAGAGAAAGGCATGAAATACCTATCATTCCCGTCTCACATGTTAAAATTAAAGGAATTATCCCTGACAAGATTGTGATTTGCAAGCAGCAGACATTTCTCGATGTGGAAATCGGAAACACCAAGTTCCCTAATATATTTTTGGCCATGACAAATATTAAATTTAATATCATTCTTGGAATGGATTTTCTTACATCATACCACGCAAACATTAGTTTGGACTCCAACCAAATAGTATTTCGTCTGGAGGAATTTTCAGAAATTACAGTCATGAATCCTGTTGATGTAACCGACCAAGAGGTGTTCCACATAAATTGCGCCTTACCATCGAGGGAGAAAGAAGACCATGAGGCCTTAGAAGAAATTCATCAGGTTCTGGATGACATCATTGAAGAGGGCGAAAATAGAACGCATCCCTTGGATCTTATAAATCAGAAGGTGAATTCAGCTCAGGGAAATGACAAGGAAAAGGAACAACTACGAAATCTATTATTAAAATATAAGAACTTGTTTGATGATAAACCGGGACAAATTCCAGATTTTAAATATTCATTGGTGGTAACTGACTGGACTCCTTTCAAGAAGAAGCCATACCCGATCCCGGAGAAATTCCATTCTAGAGTGGAAAAATTAATCGAAGGCATGGAAAGGGATGGGATCATAATGAAAGCTAGTACACCCTTTCTTAGTTCTTTGGTCATCGTAAGCAAGCCAGATGGATCCCTTCGTTTGTGTTTAGACGCTCGTGAGATAAACCGGAAGTTGATCCCTGAAAGAGACCAGGCACCTGCTATTAAGGAAGTTCTAAGGAAATTTCGAGGGATGAATCTCTTTACGTCAGTCGACTTCACTTCCTCATACTATCACATTCTCCTGGAGGAAAAATCTAGACTCCTAACTGGATTCATGTTTAATCAACAGACCTACGTCTTCCGAAAATTGCCCTTTGGCATATCTAATGCAGGAAGCGCTCTTATCCGAGCATTGGATCGGTGTCTTACGGAGGAAGTAAAGAGCTTCACGACTAAGTACATTGACGATTTACTGTTGACCAGTGAAACCTTCGAAGATCACTTATCTAAACTGGAGAAATTGCTGGAGAATCTTTCTAGAACAGGATTCCACATAAATCTAGCCAAGTCAAAATTCTGTCAGACTGAAATTCTATTTTTAGGACATATAATAGATGGTGAAGGAATCAGACCTAACCCGGTCAAGATTGAAGCCATAAGTAAATTTTCAAGGCCCTTAAGAGTGAAACATGTAAGGCAATTTTTAGGAATGGCCAACTTTTTCGCCAACCATTGCCCTAATTTTACGCAGACTGTCGCACCTTTACAGGATATGCTAAAAAAGGGAAACAGATGGAAATGGAGTGATGAATGTGAGACAGCATTTAATAAGACCAAGGAAATGCTGATACAAAACGTCAAATTGGGATATCCAGACTTTGGAAAACCATTCATATTACAAACAGACGCGTCAGGTATTGGGATTGGAGCTGTGCTATTCCAAGAAAATAAGGAAGACCCTGAAAGGAGAATTTATCATGCCTTCGTCAGCAGAAAATTGAGAAATCACGAAAAGCACTACACGGTTACTGAATTGGAGATGTTGTCAATAGTATATGCTCTCAAATACTGGCAGAAGATAATATATGGTTATCAAATTATTATCAGGACTGATCACAAAGCTCTGACGTTCATGTTGAAAACTACCATGGCATCTGAACGAATATTCAGGTGGACGATGTTTGTCCAGCAATTTGACATCAAACTGGAGCACTGTACTGGGAAAAGCAATTTGTTAGCTGACTGTTTAAGTCGTAACCCGAATGCCGATATTGAGGAAATCCATCAGATTGAATTAATTCCAGAGGACCACGAATTTTTAAGAAAATTACGTTATATTCGGCAAGCCCAGAAGAGAGACAAAGATTTAAGAAACATCATAGACTTTTTGGAGAAGAGAATCAAACCTGGAGAACCTAATTACAGAAGATATAAGAGGAAAGCTTCACGTTACCAATATTTGGATGGAATATTATTTAAATTCATTGATTCTGCAAAATCTGAACTTAGAGTTGTGGTGCCTCCAAAATTACAGGAATCCCTTATCTGGCATACGCACAGAATAACAGGTCATGGTGGTATTGACAAGACGGTTGCCACTATTCAAGAGAAATTCACTTGGGAGAAACTTCGAACCATTGTTCGTAATGTAGTCCGCACATGTGATACTTGTCAGCGAGTAAAACCCAGCTCTCATCTGCTTCAGCATAGTCCTATTCCCATATTACCTACAGGGCCTAAACAGTTATTTGCAATGGACCTATTTGGACCAGTCCCGATCTCTAGGAGGGGAAACCGACATGTAATAGTCACTATCGACGTATTTTCTAAGTATATTGCCTTGTATCCTATCCAAAAGGCGAATTCAAAATCTGTAATCCGTCGGATAATCCGCAACCTGATACCTCACATGGGCAAGCCAAAAGCCATATTGACTGATCACGGATCACAATTTACCTCCGCTGAATTTCGTCAAGCTATGGAACAATTAGGCATTAAGCATATATTGAACTCTGTCCGCCATCCATCGAGCAATCCAGCTGAAAGAGTAATGCAGGAACTGTCAAAATTCTGCCGCATTTTCTGCGGAAATACACATTGGTTATGGGTAGATGTGTTACCAATTATGATGGAATGCTTAAATAACACTGTGCACGAGGCAACATCTCAGATTCCAGTTGTTCTTCATTTTGACAGACGACCTTACCGACCTTGGGATAGTATCATTCAATGCCCAGGAAATATAAAACCTACCCTGGAGGAGAATATTGAGAAGGCAGCTAAATCTCTAAAGGAACAAGCTGAGAGAAGGCAACGACGTGTCAGAAACAAGAAGTTTCGTCGTCCATTAAAATTACATGAGCTCGTGTTACTCAAGAAACCAGCTTCCTCAGAAACCTCAAGTAAATTTTATGCCAAGTTTGCACCATTATTTATTGGGCCGTACAAAATTATTAAAGTCTATGGGAACAATGCTTATCGCATACAAAGTCTTGATCAATCATACGAAGGAGTTCATAATGGTTCAAATTTGAAGAGTTATAACCGTCCTAAACAATCTGCTGTAAATCAAATAAACGTAATCTTTGAAGAGGAAACGTCATGGAACGAAGATGAGGATCCGATCTACCTTCATGCTTCAACGCAGGTCGATATGACGGAAGAAGTATGCAAAGAATGTCAGGAGTTACAAAATTCCGCCATGAGCCAATTACGCTTGCTTTGTGCTGCGCTGGAACTGGACAATAGTAGGCTACGTGCTGGAACGTCATCTGGAATAATTATGGAATAGTGTGACACAAAACTGTATTTCAAAATTTTCAAGGGACATGTTAATTATATTTCCAGATAATAATGATTTAATCTGCCCATCAAATCATTTTTTCAGCCACGGGAAAATATGCACCCTTGAAAATTGGTTATTGGTTTGCATGGGAAGAATATTTTATTTCTAGTGTGGAACCATGCATAAATTTATCATCCAGGAAGGTGATTTCAACTCTGCATTGTCTGCTAGCCAGCGAGGGGAACAGGTTTTTCCCGTGCCGTGCATACGAGTCTGGGTTTTTTTTGTGCCTTGTTGAAGACAGCAGAAGGTGGCACGTGGACAGGAACTCGACCAGATTAAAAGCGATCAATACTTTGAGATTTTGACGTCATGATATTCAACCAATTGGACCGCAAGGTTAGCCTGATCGCAAAGTCTTAGCCAATAAAAATTAATTAACAGACACACCTACGTCTTGAAGGAATAAATACCCATGTACTTGAGGAAATCACTCTCTTTGCGCTCTTTTGCTTTCTTTGCTCATTTGCATTCGCTCAGTGCTCATTTGGTCTTTGCTCAATTGTCTACGGGAAGAATTGTTCGAGCACATGTGTTACTGGAAGCGACGTATTCGACGTGGAATCTTACCAGTATTCATTTAAGGAAAGACGAGAAATTTTCTGCTTCCGAGGAAATTTTGGGACAAAAAAATATCGGAAACGCCGCAGTTCAGATTTCTTTAGTTTTATAAACCTGAAGAGAATTTATAAAGTAGGTAAAACTGTGCCATCTTGAAGAATCGAGTGTGTGTGGAGTATTTTTTCTAAGACATATCTTTTAGTTTCAGCTTCAACCAGAAGACGCAAGATCCCCAGCAACCCAAAAATAGTTTGGAAGAATGGAACTTCAGCGTTACGACGAAGTGTGTGTTTATCCTAAGTCCTCGCCTGCTGCAGCCATGTATCTTTAAAATGTGAGGCATAATTCAGCCCGGGAGAGAATAACATCAGAGATGGAGTTTGGTTAAATATTCATTGATCATCTGCCGAGTCCAGAAGCCAAGTCTACTACAGCTAAGATTTTAAATTATACTTTTCTCTTTTCTCTGTTGTAATAATTATGTAGACGTAGTCCTTGCTTGAATATTTAAAGTCATTTCTAATAGTCTTTGTAGTTAGGTTTTTCACTCTTCTTTCACTGGTGTTGGTAGATTTGATGTGTGTGAGAGTGTATTTGGGACCTATAATTTGTTCTATGTGAGTGAATGCTTCGTGACATATTCTCACTGTCCCATGTTAAGTCTAGGGAAGTGTTAAAAATATTTGACCCACGCGATAATAATTTTCAATTTATAAATTAATGATGGAATAATTTTTGATTTATCTGGGACAGAATATCGACGTGTTCCGTGAATTTAGGATTTTTCCTTGATGTTTTGTGGTTTACCATAGATCCGAATTAGAATAGAGTCATCTATGATTTCCTTAAACCATAGCCTGCGATGACGCGACCGCGCGCGTATAATAATAATAATAATAATAATAATTGACATTATTACGGTCTAATAGAATATTTAAAGGTCATGAGTGTAATTATTGCTGTGCTTATAAGTGATTAATGTGTGCTATTTTGAAGTAGATGTGACCTGGAATATTGGTCGTGGCTTGAATGTCCACAGATTTTGCATTTACTGTTATTGGTAATTTTTGAGACTTGTAAATGGATCTTAAGATAGGATTTTATTTGTGTGTCCATTACATGAGTCAATTAAGGAAGAGAGTGTGTTTTTAAACATAATTTCTTCTTGTGCAGCACATGTTGGTCAATAATTTGTGATAATGAGGGATTAAAAATAACGTAATCGTGACTCATAGACCGTATGCGCGAATGTTTATTTATCTGTGACTGTAGGCAGTTCTATGGAATTTTTAGTGACGATTTCTACTACAAAATTATTCTGGAACATCGTTGTGGAATTTATTTCATTGGAAAAGTGGTAATCCTGTCACAATCACACGTCAGACGTTTGTAATGGTAACCTTTGTCTGATATGGTCATCGAGAGAAGTTCTCATGTTTCAGATAAAATTTAAAAATAAAATTCAAAAGATAGGATTCGATAAATTTATTTAATAATATTAACGTGGACCAAAGCTTGAATGTGAGATGGATGAATGATTGATTTTATTTATAATTGTGATTTCCATGGTTATATTTCGTCATGTTGTGTGTACGCTGAGCGCGTAAAGTTTCGTTTATTTTGTTGTTTTGTGGCGAGCATATTTGGCTCAATTATGAATCTTTAAGTGATTTTATGACGAAATAAGATAGATTAGGATCTTTGCTTCGAGAAAAAAATACTTAAGCAAGGATCGCGTCAATGAAATAAGCTCACAGAATGTAAAATGTTTAACGCTATAATGCGAGAATTTTAAGCCTTTATTGTGAGTTGTGCACAACACTAGGACAATTGACGTAAGAATAAGAATCAAATGAGTTAGATACTTGATTTCAAAATAATTTTGTTATATGATTTGAAGCTTAAATAATTAATTGAAATAATATTCAATTAATAGAAGGGAGTTATTGGATTTTTCGTGTGACGTAGAAATTTGACTCACAATTTAAATGAGCCGCTAAGTATTGTCAATTTAAATTATAATTCAAGAAAAGGAGAAATAATTCATATTTTGAGATTTTGAGATAGGTTTTTCTCAAATAATAATTTGTTTAATTTCTTAGGACGATTTATTAAGGCTTAATTTCGTCTGTTTACAGAATTCAAATTAATGGAGAATTGCGGAAGAATTCCGGCAGGGAAGAATTATTTAATTTTACTTCAAGATTTTGAAAATATTTCTAGAACCTGGAAAGTGCTAATATTTTATTTAATAAATGTTAAAACCCATTTCTTTCTAGTGTTTTCATTTGTCGTCAGTCCTTAGATTGTCCCTGACCCCTATAATTTAGCGTCGCCTGTAAGCGAACGTTCCGCCTCTGGGAACTTTTGCTTACCGGCTGAGCTGCCCGGCAAAACGGGGGCAGTACCTTAATTAAGGCCACGGCCGCTTCCTTCCAACTCCTAGGCCTTCCCTATCCCATCGTCGCCATAAGGCCTATCTGTGTCGGTGCGACGCAAAGCCTCTAGCAAACAAAAAGCAGTAGTATTAGTAGTAAAGTCTCCCAATATTGGAAGACGCTAAGCAAATAACTCAATCAATTCTTCCGTGGGTTCTTCTTGTTTTCCAATAGGCTTTCATGCTTTCCGAGAAGTCTTGTTTACGTTCTTCCGACCACTTCGGTCTGTACTGTTTTTGTTTTGGTTGCTCTGATGAAACTTCCCAACTGTTTACTTTGTGTCTAAGTATATCTCTTTCTACAATGTCTGTTGAACTTATGTTTGCGTTTTTGAGGTCCTTTCGAAGTTCGTTAAGCCAAGGTGTTGAATTCCTAAGCGAGGTTACATAATCTATTATCCTTTTTTCTTAAACGATTTTCTGGTAATCTGGTCAGATGACGGAAGAATTTCATTCGTCTTTTCCTAATGTCAATTTCGATTTTGAGTACTTTTCTGTTGTTTTGATTGATTGTAACTTGTAACCTTCTTGGCTGTATCTTGCTCCTGAGATTTTCCTAATGACCTTCCTCTCTTCTTTTTTCGATTTCTTCAAGTTTTTTTTCATTTCTTCAACTTCTTGTTTTCTGTTGAGTGGTATTATGACTGTGTTGTAATGCCGAATTTTTGTATGGCTTGACATGGATTTTTTGTTGTAAATGTTTTTGAACTACCCTAATGCTTTTAATTTTTTTTGGAGACGAGTTTGTTGTGAGAGCTTTCCAAGTCCTGTCACTTCGATAAATTCTCCGAGGTATTTAAAGTAAGGGACCCTGTCAGTTGTACCATATTTTGTTCTCAGGCTCTTGACATCTGTCTTTGAACATAAGAAATTAGTTTTCTCGAACGACATCTGTAGTTCCACCGTTGAAATGAAATGTCGTATGGCTTTTAGTGCCGGGAAATCCCAGGACGGGTTCGTCTGGTCAGGTGCAGGTCTTTTGATCTGACTCCCGTAGGTGACCTGCGCGTCGTGATGAGGATGAAATGATGATGAAGACAACACCTACACCCAGCCCCCGTGCCAGGGAAATTAACCAATGATGACGAAAATTCCCAACCCTGCCGGAAATCGAACCCGGGACCCCTGTGACCAAAGGCCAGCACGCTAACCATTTAGCCATGGAGCCGGACTCCGTTCAATTATTATTATTATTATTATTATTATTATTATTATTATTATTATTATTATTATTATTATTATTGTTACGGGGTTACGCGTGGAGCAGAAAGAGGTGAAAGAAGGTGTCATGTCAAGAATTGAATTTAAAACTTAAACTGAAGGCTATATTTTCAGAATGTCAAACTTAACAATTTTTCCATGACAACATTACAGGTACAAGTAGGAATCATCAAACAAGATTGGAAAAAAAATCCAAGATTTAGAACCTTAACACTTTGGGCTTTAAGCCCCTAGTTTTACAATTTTACAGAAGGAAGAGCACTTGCTCCCAAAATCACACTATCTAGCCTCCCAGAGGCACACTTTACAGTTACAAAGCTTGAAAAAAGACAAAACCGGCTCTCAGTTTCTTACTGCCTACTCAAGGCAACATCAACGTACAAACACTGGTCTCTCAAGCCACAACTTGCGATATGAAAACTGATTAATATAGGGGTATTTAATACCCAACCTACCGGGCCTTCAGGGAAACGAACAGGTTAAATAACTGGCTCAAACACAAAAGGAATTGAAGCACACGGCGTTCCAATATAATGAACACAAAGAAACCTAAGGGCTCTAGGCCGATGAAACAGGGACTATTCCCAAACTACTGAGGTGAATCGTATATAAATTACTTTACCACATTACAAAATGAAAAACAGTTATAAAAACGTAGTCACCTCAAACCAAAATGAACGGGAGCTCGAGAGGGTACATCACTCTCTATCCCCGATTTACAGTTAAAGATTTTATGAAGTTTTTACATTAGCCGGCAGAAAGTTACATTTTTAGAAAAGTAGGTTACATAGTTAACGATTCGGACTTTTCCCTCGGGTTAAACTGCGGAGTTAGCAAGAAAGAAAGATGTTATGTGCCCATTACCTTGTAGATGTACTGCTGACCGAAGAAAGAGGTCGCCCGCCTCCTGCTTTGACACACACACTCAGTAAGATGACGATCAACTGGCCAAGAAACGTGAAAAGCCGCAGTTTATAAACCCTCAGGGAAGGTTCGAGATCATTCAGGAATAAACCAGCCACACCCTCTCAATTTAATTGGTCAAATTCAAAGTTACACTTCAAGATCGAACAAGAAGCCTGTGAAGGTAGAAAATTAATAACATAAATTAGGGATTGGCTATATTCAAAACTGGCGGAAAGGAAAAGGTAATATTGCCAACCCAAAAACAAATGAACATCAATCAGTTACCAAAAACCTAGAAATACAAAACCTTTAAATCATAAGTTCTTTCACTTCGCACCAGGGTGCATAATCATAGTTTTTGTAGTGTCATCTGTGGAAAAAATGTCCAAACTTCTTGATGAATGGCAAACAAAACAAGGTTATGCAACTGCATTATAACGAAATTACATAATATTTTAGTGGTGACATCTTCTGCGTAAATTTCTAAGTTGGTGTAGTTTCAGTTTCACTGTTTTGCCAATAGAGGAGTTCATTTGAATGCGCGACGTGAGGGCGTACCTGCCGGTACAATTATTATTATTATTATTATTATTATTATTATTATTATTGTTACCGTGTTTTGGTGGTAGTTATGCATGAAAGAAGGTGCTGGGTGGTGAATAGGTCTCAAGCTACTAAAGTGAAATTAATTTTAAAATTTAACAAGGTTATATTTTCTTTGCAAAATTAGGTAACAACAAATAGAACAGGTACTTAGTAGCCGAAACACGATTGAAAAAAAATACATTTACATAGGTACCCCATTTGGGGCTTCAAAAGTCAGAAACATAATTCTTGGGCAATCAGCTCAGTTTTACCCCAAACACAATTTTAACAGAGGGGCAGAAAACCCCATTCATACCTAGGAGCCCTTGCTCCACATTACACTGAAAAGCCTCCTCGAGGCATACAACATACAATTTTCAAAAGAGCCACTCGCTCTCAAATTTAAGCCTCTCCCAGGCCACACCAAACTCCACCTTTAAGCTGTCCTCAAAGGACATATACACAGGGGTAAAATACCCAACCTACTGAGGTCTATTAAATGACAAGAAGGTTAATACATGACCTCTAAAATACAATTTGAGGGGAGGCGAACTTGCACTCCCAATACACTTTGTTTAAGACCTACTTGGCCTTAGGCCGTTAGCGCAAGGGCTAATCCCATACTACAGAGGTGACTTAAGAAAATAACAATTTACATTACATAACGGAAGAATTGGTTGAGAAAATAAGTTCACCTCAAGACAATGTGAGTGGGAGCTCGAGAGGGTTAGCACTCTCTATCCCAGTATGTAGCTTTACAAGAGAATGGATGAAAAGAGAAGTTACATTTTAGGAAAAGGTTACATAGTGGAACGCTTAGAACCCGCCCCGAAAGTTAAACTGCTGAGCTAGCAAAGAAAGAATTTATTAATCGGCCATTACCTTGTTGTTGACCGCTGCCGAGGAAAGAGGCGCTTCCCGCCTCCTGCTAAGTACTTAATACACTGAAAGATGGAACAGAAGTGGCGCAGAGACCCAAAAATTAGCAGTTTATATCCTCTCGTGGAAGGTTCTAGGCGTTAGGGGAAAGAAAATACCCTCCCACAAACTCTTTATTGGGTAGGACCCCGCAACAGATACAAGTTGGGGGAAGATACACCAGATTGGTCAGAAATTAATAGAAGAAATTCGGGATTGGATACATTCATAACAAGGGGAAGAAAGGGGTAAATATTGCCAACTTAAACAATGACAGAAAGAAATTTAACAAAGAACAAACTCTTGAAATTAAATTTTCTCCAAAAAAAATAGTTCTTTGACTCCGCACTAGATTGCACTATTGTAGATCTTCAGTAGTGTCCTCTAGAAGAGAAAGTTCACACTTCTTACTTCAAGTGAAACAAAACCACATCAAAAATGACACAGTTCAAAAACTCAAAATTTTCCACGTGGTGACATCTTCTGAGAAAGTAGAGAATTAATAGCGTAGATAAAGTTCAGACTTCCTCCAGCAGAGGAGTTTCAACTGGCGCACATTTTAAATTAGCGGAGTGGAGGTGTACCGCCCGGTACAATTATTATTATTATTATTATTATTATTATTATTATTATTATTATTATTATTATTATTATTATTATTATTATTATTATTGTTACCGTTTTTTGTGGTAGGTAGAGGTGAAAGAAGGTGCGGGTGTGAACGGGTCTCAAAATACGAAATTAAAGTTAATGTAAAATTTAACAAGGTTATATTCTCTTTCCAAAATTCAGAAATAACACGAAAGACAGGTACAGAGTGGCAAGGCAATAAAAATACAATTACAATATTTACAGGATTTGGGCTTCGAGCCCCAACCTCACAATTCTTGAGCAATTAGCCCAGTTTTACCCCAAACACAAGTTTCAACAGAGGGGCAGAAAACCCCATTCATGCCTAGGAGCACTTGCTCCAAATTACACAGTAAGGCCTCCTTGAGGCGCGAAGAAAACAAAATTTTCGAGAAAGAGCAACTTGCTCTCAAAATTTAGGCCTGTCAAAGGCCACACCTAATTCCACCTTCAAGCTGTCCCCTAAGGACATATACACAGGGGTAAAATACCCAACCTACTGAGGTCTATTAAATGAGAAGAAGGTTAATTACATGACCTCTAAAATAACAATTTGAGAGGAGGCGATCTGCACTCCTAATGCATTTGTTTTAAAACCTAATCTGGCTCTAGGCCACTAATGCAAGGGCTAATCCCATACTACAGAGGTGACTTTAGAAAAGAACAATTTACTTTACATTAATGAAGAATCGGTTATGAGAAATAAGTTCACCTCAAAACAAAATGAGTGGGAGCTCGAGAGGGTTAAGCACTCTCTATCCCAATATGTAGCCTTAAAAGATAATAGATGCTAAGAGTAGTTACATTTGAGGAAAAGGTTACATGGTAGAAACGCTTCGGACCCGCCCCGAGAGTTAAACTGCTGAGCTAGCAAGAAAAGAAGATATTAAAAGGCCATTACCTTGGTGTAGAACTGCTCCCCGAAGAAAGAGGCGCTTCCCGCCCCCTGCTATGTACTTTACACACTGAACGATGGTACTGAAGTGGCGCAGAGACCCTAAAATCAGCAGTTTATATACTCTCGCGGAAAGTTCGAGGCGTTTCAGGAAGGAAAACACCCGCCCACAATCATTTTATTGGTGGATAAAGAAAACCCCTACACAATATGAAGAAGAAACACATTATTGGTGGAAAATTAATTAAAGAAATTCGGGATTGGCTAGATTCAAAACAAGGGGAAAGAAAGGGTTAATATTGCCAACTTAAACAATGACTGAAAGAAATTTAGCAAAGAACAAACTTTTGAAATTAAATTTTCTCAACAAAAACAGTTCTTTCACTTCGCACTAGGGTGCACCGTTGTAGTTCTTCAGTAGTTTCCTCTAGAAGAGAATGTTCACACTTCTTACTACAAGCAAAACTAATATACATCGAAAACAACACAGTTCAGAAACTTCAAAATTTCCAAGTAGTGGCATCTTCAGGGTAACTTGAAAATTAACACATAAGACAAAGTTCAGACTTCTCCCAGTAGGGGAGTTTCAACTGGCGCAAAGTTTAAATAAGCGGCGTGGAGGTGTACCGCCCGGTACAGACCTCCCCCCCCCCCCAAAAAGTTCCTCCAAGGGGTAACACAGAATAACATAAACTTTTGTTTGAAAACAAGGTCCAAGTTATGATGTTGCTATAGAGATTAATTGCAGAAGCATTTATCAAAATAGTGAAAATTTGATTTGATCCAGTTTCAAAAATTCTCGTAGTAACTGCTGAAGTAATGTCTTTATGTTTGTAGAAGTTGAATTCAGAAGATAAACTTTTAATACTTGAAAGTGAAATTTTTTTTTGCAAAGTCCACCAAATATTGCTGTTGAATTGCCAAGTGTAGTAATTGCTGATAGTAAATGTCCATGTAGTTGATGTTGATCAAGTTGGATGGCCAGACCGGCCGTTGCAGCTTGCGTCCAAAGGCGGCCGCTCGGACCCCTCAAGTACCCTGAGATACCGCTCGCCCGCACTATGAGGGGAGCAGTGGTGTTGAAGCACGCCGCGCCCGCGGTGAACATATACAGGCTGCGGGCAAGTAGCAGGTCGTGCGCCGCACATCAGCCTTGGCCGGGAGGAGGGCTCCGGCTCGCCGTACACTGGTCGATTTCGCTGGAAGAGAGGGGGCCCTTCCTCTATTCCAGTAGCGGTAAAGCGCCGCGCGGCTGCGGGGGCACTGAAACATTAAAGCTAGGCGGCAGAATTTTGTTGGACCATCATCTTTTTTGAGGGCACAGGCTTTGTGGAGAGGTTGAGGGGCCAGCGGCGTGCAGATATCCATGGCATTTTATATAAGCAAGCCACTGTGTGTAGTGGAGCAGGGGACGGGAGCGTGGTAATGGTCGTGGCAAGGACAGGATGGCAGTTCAGCTGATCGGGGGAGGTTTACAAAAATAATTACGCATAAGGGAAACAGATTGCAAGGGCAGAAGGCCTAAAAGTGAAACCTCTCAGAGAAAGAGAGAAAAAAATATAACCTTCCGATTTCTTTCAAAATAATATGAAGCCAATTAACACAGAAATTACACCGGTTTCACCTGTGACAGGTGAACCCTAAATATCCTCTCGGTGGCTGGATTACTTAATAACATCGTAACCGGCGTAAGGAAATCGAGAATGATACACGGCCCATGAAATCTGGGGGCAAGCTTGCCCGCGGGAACAAAATTCTTGACCATCACTTGGTCGCCTACCTTCAAATTGGTGGGTCTCCGTCCACGATCATATCTTTCCCTAACCTTTTCATGAGAGACTTTAAGATTGGCTTTAGCCTTCTTCCAAAGATCTTTAATGTTGTCTGGGTCTATTGTCTCAGGTAGAATGTCACTCAGAGACCAGAGGTTGGAGAGCGGCGTGTTGGGAACGAACTTAAACATCAAAGAAGCTGGAGTAAACTTGTGAGATTCATGAACCGCCGAATTCAAAGCAAAAGCTAACCAATGCAGGGACGTGTCCCACCTAGAATGATCTTCATGATGATAGGCAATAAGCGCAGACCTGAGATTACGATTAACCCGTTCAGCCAGAGATGGTTGAGGGTAATAAGCAGAAGTCGTCACATGAGAGATGGATAAGTCAAAACAGAATTTACGAAAAAGATTTGATGTAAACGCCTTAGCATTATCAGACACAATATATTGGCACGGACCAAAAGAAGCAAAAATAGAATTTAGGCAAGTAATGGTGGACTGAGCGGTAGCCAGCTTAGTCGGAAATAACCAGGAAAATCTTGTAAAACCATCTACGCATACAAGGATGAACTTGTTGGCATTTCCCTTTGACTGGGGGAAGGGTCCTACATAATCAATATACAGGCGTTCCATGGGGCGCGACGCTTGATGCGAAGACAACAGGCCTACCTTGGTGAACATGGTTGGTTTACTAAGCAAACAAGATTTACAAGCTTTTACTAGTTCACGGATTTCACCGTCCATACCCTTCCAGACGAACCTTTCACGAATCTTTTCACGGGTTTTAAAGATTCCAAGATGCCCCCCTTATGGGGTCTCATGATAGTACTTGAAGATCATAGGTACAAGAACAGCTGGAACGACAACCTTCATCATCTTATCATGCCTTGATGGGCAACATAAAACACCATTCCTCAGAATATAAGGGACAACATGTTCCCCAGAAGAAAGGGTTTCCATTATCGGAGCCAGCGTCGGATCTTCACGTTGGTATTTCTCGATATCCCTAAAGAGCATGGGAGCATCTGTTAATATGGCATTAACATCAGATAGCATGGACTCGGGAGGTGAAGAACTATCGACCGGATTATGGGTCTCGACCTCGTTGGAAAACATACGACTGAGTCCATCAGCAACAACATTTTCGGTACCTCTGATATGCCTGACATCGAATTGGAAGGCAGAAATACGGATGGCCCAACGGGCTATACGACCAGTACGACGCGGCCTACCTAAGACCCAGCTTAAGGCTTGATTATCTGTCTCCAGGTCGAATTTGACATGTTCCAGATAGAGACGGAACTTTTCTAAGGCAAATAAGACTGCCAAACCTTCGAGCTCATATATGGAATACTTTGCTTCTTGAGCCGATAGCGTCCTAGATGCATAGGCGATGGGTCGCCCCCCTAGTTCAGTCTCTTGAAGAAGGACTGCAGCTACCGCCGACGACGACGCGTCGGTTTGGACGATGAATTTCTTCGAGAAATCAGGCATAGCAAGGACAGGGGCATTACAGAGAGCTAATTTAAGATCTTCAAAAGCGGCTTGTTGAGAAGGTCCCCACTCGAATTTGATGCCTTTCCTACGAAGAAAGTTTAAGGGCGCCGCTCTATTAGCGAAGTTAGGAATAAACTTCCTGAAGAAATTCACCATACCAATGAACCTGGCGATACCTTTAATGTCCTTGGGAGGTTTAAAATCACGGATGGCCTGTGTTCTAGAATGATCGACGGCAACACCATCAGGAGACACAATATGCCCTAGGAATGACATAGAGGGCTTCGCAAAGGCAACCTTGGACAACTTAACAGTTAACCCAGCCTTACGAAGGCGACTAAGAACTTCTCGCAGATGATCTAGATGTTCTTCAAAAGTCTCCGAAATACGACGACATCATCCAAGTAGTGATACAAGTACTCAAATTTGATGTCGGAGAAGACCCTATCTAGCAGCCTAGTGAGTACAGCTGTTCCCGTGGGGAGCCCGAAAGGCACGCGGTTGTATTCGTATAAGTTCCAGTCCGTGGCAAACGCTGTAAGATGTTTAGACTCTTCCGCTAGGGGAATTTGATTGTAGGCCTGATTCAGGTCCAGGATAGTAAAGAACTTGGCCTTACGAAACCATGAAAAACAAGAATGAAGGTCAGGAAGGGGCGCAGATTGTAACACCACCTTCCGATTGAGAGCCCTATAATCAATGACAGGCCTGAAGCCCCCTTGGGGTTTCGGGACTAGAAAATAGGCGAAGAATACGCCGACTTAGAGGGCCTAATAATGCCATCCTTCAACATCTGATCGATGATTTCTTTCAGAGCCTTCATTCTTGGTGGAGATAGCCTATAAGGTGGAAAACGGACAGGAATCGAATCCGTGACCTCAATTTTGTATTCGATAAGGTCAGTAACCCCAAGAGTATCAGAGAACACCTCTGGAAACGACTGACACTTCTTACGAATACTATCAGCCTGCTCCTCAGGTAGAAGTCTAAGGTCTAACAACATCTCATCCTGGGTAGGCGAAATAGATGAACATGACGCAGAATTACATTTTAATAAGGGGATTTTACAATTGGAAGCAAATTTGAAAGTGCACGACCTACTCTGAAGATCGAGCACAAGACCAGTATGAGAAATAATGTCGGCTCCCAATATGATGGGGCAAGACAAGTGCTTAGCCACAAACAATTTGATTTTCCATGTAAATTTAAAAATACGAATTTTGACATTTACAGAACCGAGAATTTCTAATGGAGATGAATTAGCCGAAACATATTGAACAGTAGATGAACCATAGTCAGGTAGTTTACAAACAGATTTCAATTTTGAATACCATTGATCCGAAATATTTGAACAAACACTGCCTGAATCTAATAAAGTTGTTATTGGTTCATTATTTAACTCAATTTTAAGAAAAGGAACCGGTGCGGGGGTATCCGCCGCAATCCTAAGACATTCTTTGTGGCATTAGAAAGATGAATTTGAAGATAGAACATTCCCTGAATTTTCGACCTGTTTACCAGGGGCTGAGCCTCGGGAAGAGGGATTAGTCGACTCAGCCGAAGCCACTAGTCATTTTTTATTATTGGCATTGGTGGAATTTGCACCAGAAGTTGAGCAGGAGGGGGTGCTATTTGAGTTTGGGCAATTCTTGGCGATATGTGAGAAAGCCCCACATTTAAAACAGCCTTGTGATGAACCAGCTCCATTATTTGCCCTACTAGACTTGATCAGTGGACACTTATTGCGAAGATGGTCAGGCGACCCGCAAGCATAACATTTACGGGGTGTGACTGGTCGGCGAGGTGGAGGCCGAAGATTACTAAAAGAGGGAGGGGGTTCTTTCGCGACACGCAAGGAATCGGCGTATCTAACTCCTTCCGCTGAGACGGCCAATGCTTCAAGTTCAGAGAAAGTTTGCGGGCACGCCGCGAAACACAAATATGACCTATAGGATGGTGAAATGCCTTCCACAATAGCTTGTACAATCTGATCCTCAGGGACGTGAAGAGCAAGCACCCTAGTATAGAACTTAATATCTTGGATGAAACCTGCCAAGTTTTCATCCAAGCGCTGTACCCGATAATACTACTTCTGAATAAGGGAGGACCTCGCCCTAGCCGGGATGAAGTTAGCTAGCAAGTGGGCGTGGAAGTCCTCAATCGATGATTGCTCGGCAATGGCTCTAACTATTTTGTCTGAGAGAATACCTATTGCATAGGGATAGATGATTTGCAAAATCTGACATGGGGAAAGAGAAAAAACAAGGGCATGATCCTGAAATTCAACTAAAACCTTAAGAAAGAAATAACTTCACTGGTGGTGTTAACAGAAAACTTCGAGGTACCTCTGAGCAACATTGCCAATGGATGAGGCAAACTGCTGAACCCAGGTGACATAGTAGGTAGAGGTTTCAGTGGCGAAGAAGTTAATTCAGAACGTACATTACTCAACGATGCACGGCGTTCAGACTCGTTGTCCAATGGGGCAGAGATCGTTTGAGCTCCAACGGTTATCCTATCGACTTCTCCCTTAGGAGGCTCTTCCTCGCTACCTACATTCACCGTGGTGGGTTGATCGATTTTGGGAGGAACTTCCCCAGTTAACAATTGGGTAACCTTACTGGATAATTCCGAAATAATTTCAAGCAACGTACTAGCTTCCTTCCTCTGAACGTCATTCAACTTTAGAGACAACAGATCGTTAACTCTATTTGAAAAATGAAATAGCCTGGCTTGCACACGCTTAATTTGATTCGGAGAAGGATCATTTTCGTCAAAAAAACTAACTACAGATGCTAGCCCAGTAGTATTCTCGGTGATCGTGGAAAAAGAGTAGTCAATTTCTTTCTCTCCCAAAGGGGGGATGGAAATGGGCAAATCAAGGGACTCTCTAAGCTTGTTTGTGTCTACTGCAACCGTGCCTCCAGATTGCACATTTCTAATAGTCAATTCATAGATCAACTCCTCCTTGCCCAAATAATTAAGATGGAGAACATCGCGAGGGCCGGGCATGATGACAGAACAATTTTGAAAAAGGAAAAAAATCAAAACTTCCAGCAACAGAGAAAATTGTTAGAGTTCGAATCAAAACAATGTTTAGCCGTCAAAAGGGGCTAAATTGAGACCCATTCAACCACGCACTGCTACCACTTGTTACCGTTTTTTTGTGGTAGGTAGAGGTGAAAGAAGGTGTGGGTGTGAACGGGTCTCAAACTACGAAATTAAAGTTAATGTAAAATTTAACAAGGTTATATTCTCTTTCCAAAATTCAGAAATAACACGAAAGACAGGTACAGAGTGGCAAGGCAATAAAAATACAATTACAATATTTACAGGATTTGGGCTTCGAGCCCCAACCTCACAATTCTTGAGCAATTAGCCCAGTTTTACCCCAAACACAAGTTTCAACAGAGGGGCAGAAAACCCCATTCATGCCTAGGAGCACTTGCTCCAAATTACACAGTAAGGCCTCCTTGAGGCGCGAAGAAAACAAAATTTTCGAGAAAGAGCAACTTGCTCTCAAAATTTAGGCCTGTCAAAGGCCACACCTAATTCCACCTTCAAGCTGTCCCCTAAGGACATATACACAGGGGTAAAATACCCAACCTACTGAGGTCTATTAAATGAGAAGAAGGTTAATTACATGACCTCTAAAATAACAATTTGAGAGGAGGCGATCTGCACTCCTAATGCATTTGTTTTAAAACCTAATCTGGCTCTAGGCCACTAATGCAAGGGCTAATCCCATACTACAGAGGTGACTTTAGAAAAGAACAATTTACTTTACATTAATGAAGAATCGGTTATGAGAAATAAGTTCACCTCAAAACAAAATGAGTGGGAGCTCGAGGAGGTTAAGCACTCTCTATCCCAATATGTAGCCTTAAAAGATAATAGATGCTAAGAGTAGTTACATTTTAGGAAAAGGTTACATGGTAGAAACGCTTCGGACCCGCCCCGAGAGTTAAACTGCTGAGCTAGCAAGAAAAGAAGATATTAAAAGGCCATTACCTTGGTGTAGAACTGCTCCCCGAAGAAAGAGGCGCTTCCCGCCCCCTGCTATGTACTTTACACACTGAACGATGGTACTGAAGTGGCGCAGAGACCCTAAAATCAGCAGTTTATATACTCTCGCGGAAAGTTCGAGGCGTTTCAGGAAGGAAAACACCCGCCCACAATCATTTTATTGGTGGATAAAGAAAACCCCTACACAGTATGAAGAAGAAACATATTATTGGTGGAAAATTAATTAAAGAAATTCGGGATTGGCTAGATTCAAAACAAGGGGAAAGAAAGGGTTAATATTGCCAACTTAAACAATGACTGAAAGAAATTTAGCAAAGAACAAACTTTTGAAATTAAATTTTCTCAACAAAAACAGTTCTTTCACTTCGCACTAGGGTGCACCGTTGTAGTTCTTCAGTAGTGTCCTCTAGAAGAGAATGTTTACACTTCTTACTACAAGCAAAACAAAAATACATCGAAAACAGCACAGTTCAGAAACTTCAAAATTTCCAGGTAGTGGCATCTTCAGGGTAACTTGAAAATTAACACATAAGACAAAGTTCAGACTTCTCCCAGTAGGGGAGTTTCAACTGGCGCAAAGTTTAAATAAGCGGCGTGGAGGTGTACCGCCCGGTACAATTATTATTATTATTATTATTATTATTATTATTATTATTATTATTATTATTATTATTATTATTATTATTATTATTATTATTATTATTATTATTATTATTATTGGTTTTGTCACATCTATTCAGACAGGTCTTATGGGGACGATGGGGAGGAAGCAACCGAGGCCTTAATTAATGTGCAAGTGGTTCGAAAATGGGAAATCACGGAAAATCATCTTCATGGTTTTTGACAGCGAGGTTTGCACCGATCACCTCTCGAAGGCAAGCTCACCTTTCTGCAACCCGAACTGCGCAACCAACTTGCTCGGTTCTTTTGTTCCCTCACAAGGGAACCTTCCGATTTTTTCACTTCAACCTGGAGCAGTATTTCGGTTGAGGCTTGGGATAAGGCTGAAATGACCAGACAGAAAGTATTAAATGTCAGAACCTTTTCAATTGCCAGATATCTGGGACGACTTTTTATAATACCCCTAAGGTGGTACGCAATTGCTATAGAAACCTGTCGTAGATGAAATGCAATGTGTTTCTTGGCCTGAGAGAAGACGTCACGTTCTAAGAGGCCCGCCGTACTCCTTCAGGGTAGAATATGAAAACTTTTGTAGTAGTAGTAGCAGCAGAAGGGCTTTTTTAATACCGGTATGCAACGGTACACATTCCTTTCGTAAGTTTCTTTTTAAAATAACTGCGATTTATTGACAGAGACATTTATTATATATATTGCAGCTGATGGTACAGTGTTCACGAATCCACAAGTTGGTAATGTTCCATAGGCTTCACAGGTTGGTAACACAGCCGGAAACAGTAAGTTGTGTTCAATTTCCATTGTTTTCAGTGTCAGACTATTTCTATATCTGCTCTACTACATTCAGGTATTCACGTGAATTTCGAACAAAATCTACTCTAAGTTAAATCACTGCAATCATTGTTAAAAATAAGTAAAATAAATTGTTATTTTATGTCTTCTTCTTCTTAATCTGTTTACCCTCCACGGTTGGCTTTTCCCTCGGACTCAGCGAGGGATCCTATCTCTACCGCCTCAAATGCAGTGTCCTGGAGTGTGAGACTCTGGGTCGGGCGGCCTCTGAGGCGGCCTCACAGGGGCCTTGCGGGGATGGGAAGATTGGAAGGGATGGACAAGGAAGAGGGAAGGAAGCGGTCGTGGCCTTAAGTTAGGTACCATCCCGGCATTTGCCTGGAGGAGAAGTGGGGAAACCACGGAAAACCACTTCTAGGATGGCTGACGAGGGAATCGAACCCCCATCTACTCAGTTGACCTCACGAGGCTGAGTGGACCCCGTTCCAGCCCTCGTACCACATTTAAAATTTCGTGGCAGAGACGGATGGTGGAAGCTAATCACACTAACCACTACACCACAGAGGCGGACAGTTATTTTATGTCAACGATCAAAATAAGTAAAGTGAAGAAGTAGAAATTATCAAATCTACTTGTGAACCTGTAAAACACAAACCTAGTACCAAAAATACACGTGGTGAAGAGATCGTAAAACCAAGACCGAAGATCACGGGGTCAAAAGGAAATAGATTCTGATAATGAATGGCCAGACCGTTGGACAATTTCGCAAAAAATAGCTTCAGCGGGAGAAGGGAGTGGACGGTGACGACAAGGGTGTATGGGAGTGTAAGTTAGAAGTGTGGTAGTTGTTGTAATAGCACATAATAATAATAATAATAATAATAATAATAATAATAATAATAATAATAATAATAATAATAATAATAATAATAATAATAATAATAATAATAATAATAATTGTACCGGCTGGTACACTTCTACGCCGCACATTCGAATTTTCCGCCTTAAAGTACTCCTCTACAGGAGAAACTGTGAACTTAAATCTGGATCTACTTAAACCTTTCCTCTGAAGATGTCACTGTGTGAATTTTGACGTGTTTTTTTTTTTTTTTGCTATTTGCTTTACGTCGCACTGACACAGATAGGTCTTATGGCGACGATGGGATAGGAAAGGCCTAGGAGTTGGAAGGAAGCGGCCGTGGCCTTAATTATGGTGCAGCCCCGGCATTTGCCTGGTGTGAAAATGGGAAACCACGGAAAACCATCTTCAAGGCTGCCGACAGTGGGACTCGAACCCACTATCTCCCGATTACTGGATACTGGCCGCACTTAAGCGACTGCAGCTATCGAGCTCGGTTGTTTTTGTTTACTATTTATCAAGAAGTTTGGACATTCTCTCATAGATGTCACTGCCTAAGAACTGTGATCATGCAGCCCGGTGCGAAGTGTGGGAACTTCCTTGAAGATATTTTATACTCATAAGTTTTCTTATTACTAATTTTCATTCTTTCATTTGTGGGTTGGCAATAATAATAATAATAATAATAATAATAATAATAATAATAATAATAATAATAATAATAATAATAATAATAATAATAATAATAATAATAATAATAATAATAATAATAATAATAATAATAATAATAATAATAGTTCTTTCCGCCAGTTTTGAAGTCAGCCAATCAATTATTTCTGTAATTAATTTTCAGCCAATCCCGTATGTCTTCTTCGATTTTGTGTGTAACTGTGTAATGTAGCCAATAAGAGCCTCTAGGTGTGTCTTAATTATTCATGAAAGGTCTCGAATCTTCCCCGAGGGTATAAAACTGCTGATTTTCTTGTCTCTCGGCCACTTCATCAACATCTAACTTAGTGTATGGACGTGTAGCAGGAGGCGGGAAGCGCCTCTTTCTTCAGGCAGCAGTTCTTCAGTAAGGTAATGGCCGCATAACATCTTTATTTCTTGCTAGCTCAGCAGTTTAACCCGCGGGGAAGGTCCGAAACTTTTACCATGTAACCCATCTCTATAAATATGTAAATTTCTTCCAGTTTATGTAAAAACTGCATATATCTGTAACTGTAAATCGGGGATAGAGAGTGCTTTACCCTCTCGAGCTCCCCTTCATTTTGTCTTGAGGTGACTACGTTTTGGTAACTGATTTTCTACTCTTCCTTAATGTGTTATATTCATTACACGAGTCACCTCCATAGTTTGGGAATAGCCCCTGTTTCATCGGCCTAGTGCCTCTTAGGTTTTAAGAAGTTTCACGTAGGAGTGCAATTTCACGCCTCCATTCATTTTTGAATTTGGGCCATTTACTTAACCTATTATTTTTCTACTAATGCCCAGTAGGCTGGGTACAAGATACCCCCGTTTCATTTTGTGTAAGTTGTGCCTTGATGGCAATTTAGGGTAAAGCCTGGTATTGCCTTTAATAGGCATGGAAAACTGAGAACGGGTCAGCTCTTTTAAGTATTGGAAATGTGCCTCTAGGAGGCTTGACATTGCTAGGTGGGAGCAAGTACTCCATGTTATTAGGGGATTTCTGCCCTTTGGTAAATATGTGCTTGTGAGCTGAGAGCTCAGAAATTGTAAAACTTGGGGCTTGAAGCCCAGATTGTTAAATTGTCTCTAAATCATTGTTTTTTCCTGGTCTTGTACCTGATTGTCGGTTATTTGTTGACTTGTTGTTATTTGTTAAATTTTGAAATTCTATGTGATGTAATAAGTTGATGAATACTGATAAACAAAATCATGAATAAAAATATATAAATAAATAAAATTACTCAAAAAATTAATAAACATAATGAACCGAAATGTCCGTAGTATGGGCGCCAAAGTTCACCAGAATGGATCTCTCGAATTTTGATAGAGCATGATAAACTTTATATCCCAGGGCGTGTACATAATGCTGCGTACTGGTACATCTGCTGCAGGCCTTACCTAACCTCCTGGAAACGACTAAATAGGTAGGAACTGCACCTAGGTTCATCAATAACTCCACTGATTCTAAAATTGCTAACTATATTCTTAACAAAATCCGTGCATGAGCACCTCATCAACATACAACATTATACATATAATACACACATAAAAATATTGCCGGAAGACTCCATATTTACAACAACAACAATAATGAAAACAGTGGGAAAACGAAAGCGAGAACTAAGCCACCATTTGTAGATAGTCCGATGAACAATGTACATGTATGAAGATAAATACCCTTCACTGTCTCTATATCAATTCGACCTACCGATTCTCATAATCGGCAGTTATCACATCACACAGATACTGTACCTTGTACTACTGTGTTCACATATTTTAACACTTGTAAAGATATATACATTTTAGTAACACACGCTTGTCGATCCTCAACATAATTTATGGAAAGTCTGAGATAGCTTTCACCAACATATAATGCTAGACCTCCACAAGTACAACAACACTTAATGCGTACGCCCTCCACAATTTGTTGATCAGCCACTTTCCACGAACATAACAAGACTACGCTCCACGAACGTTTGAAGTCCAGTCCATTGCAACCGTGTCACTCCAGTACTGTGTATCAGCACCACTTCCTTCTCGTACAGTGTGTCAGTTGTAGTTCTCTTATACAGTGTCACTGGTTGTAGTTGTAGTAGTTCCCTTCCGCTGTGATGTCGGAGTATATAAAGACTTCGGCATTCCCCTTCCTCTCAGATGATACGTCTGGATTGGTCCTTGCCCGCCAATCATGAGTGATCTCTAGTCAAGACCAAGTCCTGAACTTCTCCTTTCTCCCAAGAGATAAACAAACTCTGGGGTTTATTACATGAGTCAACGAACTTCCCTAATACAACAATAAGCTCATCTCATCAGGCTGGGATATATACATGACTCATGGAATTTCCCGACACAAGTACATCACAACAAACACTGGGGTAGCCACATGACTCATCCGAATTACCAGAGTTTTTAAAGCAATGTTTTCCCACTCGTGCAAAACAAATTACTCATACCTACATATATGGATATCTTCCAGTTTATAAATATAAATGGCAAAATATACAAACGAAATACTGATAATAATAATAATAGTAATAATAATAATAAATCGAATACTGACAATAATATCTCTAACTTCTACATATAATTCGGGGATGTGAGATATGTACTATAACATAACGCCCCCTTGGTGAATCGATATCATCACATATTATGATTCACCATAAAACACAACTTCATACATAACCTGATAATGACATAACTGAACACTTAATTTACAGTAATAATGATATATACATTGCGTCTACTGCATTGTATTCGCACATACGAAATACAATTTGTCCAAACAATAATAATAATATGACTATATACACACACCTCTGATTGTTTCATATACCATTGAACACAATCCCTTCTTGCTACTGTACACACAAAATAAAATTGATAAGATATACATCCAAGGTGCAGATCCTATCTCTTATATCTGCGAAGGCTATAGATATTACATGTCCCATGGACCTTGTCGTCAGAGCTTTGAAACTGGTAAGCACACTGGCCTATACTGCTGTCCACAGTATATGGACCCTGATACAATTAAAAAAAACTATACATAAACTTAACATTGGCATCGATAGACGAGGAATGTGTACCGTAATAAAATCTGAATACATCTCGAATACAATCTATCTTACACACAAACATTCATACCATCCAGTCACACAAGAATAATACAAGCTTTCATTCGGAACATTCATAAACAACAAATCCCTCTTTCTGAAATACGCGGGAATCTCACAATGTTTACTCTTCCACAAAACCACAATTAATGCAAGCAAACAGATCACGTACTTTTTCACACATTCCGCATCGATATCACACAGCACGTCAATCAAATCATTCACACAAGTCTCAGAATTAAATAAAACATTACACACTCGCTTGGATAGACTTTCTTTCATCTCACGCACACTTCCATTCTCACACACGCTCACTCTATCACAGAAATTCTTACCATAATACACTTCGAAATTGCTATCATTACTACTTAATGACCCAACAATCAAGTCATCTTCACCACCTTCCATATCAGCTACTACTTGCACCACTTTTATGCCAACAACACTGCTACTTTCGACTCTCTTATCAGAAGTTTCATTAATCTCAAAGTCACCATTTTCACACATAATTGACCTAACTTTACTCTCCTCACGTACACTTAAATCAACAAAAACATCCTCATGATGTATGCTCCGTGAACACTCTTCACTCACAAAACAACCTTCATCAACTTCACGAAAAACTTCACTTTCAATTTCCGCAACTTCTGTAAGATTATCGATCGCAACACTGCTATTACCATCACCAATAGCACAAAGTAAGTCATCCGACACATCTTTCTTACTTTCAACACGCTTCCTATTCTCAAAATCTCCCTGAACACAAAACACATGGTCATACAATAATTCCTCTTTCACGTCTACCTCGTAACTTACCTGTTTCATCGCGTGAATAGGAATTTTGGTATCGTACTGCCATCTGACCCAACTAAGAAGTCCGATTCCGGTTTAAATTACTTGACGTAGCGTGTTCACTGTTATCATTTCTCGGCACTTGATCTGGAGGTCTTTGATCCGTACGCCCCCTACTTTCTGATTCCCCTTGATTAGGTCTTCTCCCAAAATATTCCTGGTGATTAACTCCCTGATTAGACTGTCTGTTTCCCCTTCCGGAATTACCACCCTGATTCCCTTGCCTAGAATGACTGAAATTCTGATTATTCCTATCTCCCCCTAGCTGATTACCTTGTCTCCCATTATCCCCATAATTTCTACCTTCACTTTGCCTAGTCCTCCCCTGCCCTTCCAAAGCATCAAACCTCTCTAACAGCTGCTCCAATTCCTTAATCGTAACAGTATTCTCCATACACGCGGCTGATCCGACCTTCTCAGGAAAATGCCTCAACATCTGGCGGACTGTATCTCTCTCCGATGCTAGACCTTCAATATTCTGGCTGATCAGAACATGCACCAAGAAATACCCCGTCATAGACACACCTTCCTGAGGTCTATATTTGCCAAATAGCACGCGATCCCTATCCCTTCCTTGAATAGCTTCACTCCAAAATTTAGAACTAAATTTCTCCCTAAATTCCTACAAACTCGAAATACCCTGTCTATAAACTTGAAACCAAGATCTCGCTTCTCCAACAAATGCAACATCCAACAGCTCATCAACCATACTCCACTCAATCAAACCATCGTCAAGATTCTTGGAAAACCGTTTCTCCACCGTTTTCAAGAATTCCATCGGATTAAACTGCCGACCATTAAACTTGGGTAATTCAGAGTCCTTCGTACAAGATACGTACCTACTACATATACTGCTACGTACTTGGATTTGACTGATCTCCTGCCTTAATTTCACATGGCATGTTTTAATTCCTTCTTCCACTACCACTTTGGCATTTTCTTCTACTGACTTGAGGTCATCTTTTACCGACTTAAGGTCTTTCTCCAATTTCTCATTCTTCTCATCTATACGCTTCGCTAAGACGTTCTGTTTGGATTTAATTCCATCTATTTCTTCGACTTTATCTTCCACTATTTTTATTCTCTTATCACATTCCTTGCTGTTTTCAACAAATTCCTTACTAACTACATTAAAGCGGCATTCAATTTTCTCAGTCAATTCCAAGCATTGAGCTTCTACCTTATTATTGACTTCCTGAATTTCCCTGCTTTGATGGTCAAACTTCTGGTTCAATTCATCTATTCTACCATTCACAGCACTGCTTAAACTATCAATTTTACTAGACAGTTCAACACTCACTGAATTTAACTCCTTACTTTGACTCTCAATCTTACTGGACAATTACGTACTAACTGAATTTAATTCACGTCCTAGTTCGTGAACCATGGGCAACGGCTGAGTGGCCTAGTAAGTGGTTCTGAGAGTCGGGATACCAGTTGCTATGGAATGGGAGTGGGCATCTCGGACATATTCTGAGTCGTGGCCCTCCTTGTGCTCAGGCGGCTAGGACTATACAATTCACCGGTGGTCCATAACCTGTTAGAGGAGAGATCCTCACTTGAACTATGTGCAAGTAGGGCGGCATCCTGCTTCATGAATTAACCGAGCTCAGAACACTTTAACCAAGCCTCGGACCTATTGGAGTGGAGTCCCACTCCCATTTGACAGGCGAGGGACTCCTTGGAAACAACTTGGCGAACGAAATGGAATTCGATGGGGAGCTATCAATATTAATGGGGCTTATGGAAGAAAAAAGGTAGAACTGGCTGAGTCAGCAAAGAGGATGCATCTGGATGTGCTAGGAGTAAGTGATATTCGGGTAAGGGGAGATAATGAGGAAGAGATAGGAGATTATAAAGTGTACTTGACGGGTGTTAGAAAGGGAAGGGCAGAGTCTGGGGTAGGGCTCTTCATCAGGAATACCATTGCACGCAACATAGTTTCAGTTATTCACGTAAATGAGCGAATGATGTGGGTAGATTTGTCAGTGGGAGGAATTAGGACAAGAATTGTGTCCGTGTATTCACTATGTGAGGGTGCAGATGAGGATGAAGTTGACAAGTTTTATGAAGCATTGAGTGACATCTTTAGGGTCAACAGCAAGGATAGAATAGTGCTAATGGGCGATTTCAATGCGAGAGTTGGGAATAGAACTGAAGGATACGAAAGGGTTATTGGTAAATGTGGGGAAGATATGGAAGCTAATGGGAATGGGAAGCGTTTGCTGGACTTCTGTGCTAGTATGGATTTAGCTGTTATGAATACATTCTTCAAGCATAAGGCTATTCACCGCTACACATGGGAGGCTAGGGGCACCAGATCCATAATAGACTATATCTTAACGGACTTTGAATTCAGGAAATCTGTTAGGAATGTACGAGTTTTTCGCGGATTTTTCGATGATACAGGCCACTACCTGATCTGTAGTGAACTAAGTATCTCTAGGCCTAGGGTAGAGAAAGTGAAATCTGTCTGCAAACGAATTAGAGTAGAAAATCTCCAGGACGAGGAAATTAGACAGAAGTACATGGATATGATTAGTGAGAAGTTTCGAACAGTAGACAGTAAGCAGGTTCAGGATATAGAAAGTGAATGGGTGGCGTACAGGGATGCTGTAGTAGATACAGCAAGGGAATGCCTAGGAACAACTGTGTGTAAAAATGGGAAAAGGCGTACATCTTGGTGGAATGATGAAGTGAGAGCAGCCTGTAAACGTAAAAAGAAGGCTTATCAGAAATGGCTCCAAACAAGGGCCGAGGCAGACAGGGATTTGTACGTAGATGAAAGAAACAGAGCGAAACAAATAGTTGTTGAATCCAAAAAGAAGTCATGGGAAGATTTTTGTAATAACCTGGAAAGGCTAGGTCAAGCAGCAGGGAAACCTTTCTGGACAGTAATAAAGAATCTTAGGAAGGGAGGGAAAAAGGAAATGAACAGTGTTTTGAGTAATTCAGGTGAACTCTTAATAGATCCCAGCAAATCACTGGAGAGGTGGAGGGAATATTTTGAACATCTTCTCAATGTAAAAGGAAATCATCCTGGTGGTGTTGCAAACAGCCAAGCTCATGGGGAGGAGGAAAGTGATGTTGGTGAAATTATGCTTGAGGAAGTGGAAAGGATAGTAAATAAACTCCATTGTCATAAGGCAGCGGGAATAGATGAAATTAGACCTGAAATGGTTAAGTATAGTGGGAAGGCAGGGATGAAATGGCTTCATAGAGTAGTAAAATTAGCGTGGATTGTTGGTAAGGTACCTTCAGATTGGACAAAAGCAGTAATTGCACCTATCTATAAGCAAGGGAACAGGAAGGATTGCAACAACTATCGAGGTATCTCATTGATTAGTATACCAGGCAAAGTATTCACTGGCATCTTGGAAGGGAGGTTGCTATCAGTCGTTGAGAGGAAGTTGGATGAAAACCAGTGTGGTTTCAGACCACAGAGAAGCTGGCAGGATCAGATTTTCAGTATGCGCCAGGTAATTGAAAAATGCTACGAGAGGAATAGGAAGTTGTGTTTATGTTTCGTAGATCTAGAGAAAGCATATGACAGGGTACCGAGGGAAAAGATGTTCGCCATACTGGGGGACTATGGAATTAAAGGTAGATTATTAAAATCAATCAAAGGCATTTATGTTGACAATTGGGCTTCAAGGAGAATTGATGGTTGAATGAGCTCTTGGTTCAGGGTACTTACAGGAGTTAGACAAGGTTGTAATCTTTCACCTTTGCTGTTCGTAGTTTACATGGATCATCTGCTGAAAGGTATAAAATGGCAGGGAGGGATTCAGTTAGGTGGAAATGTAGTAAGCAGTTTGGCCTATGCTGACGACTTGGTCTTAATGGCAGACTGTGCCAAAAATTGGTGCAATGAGTATGGTGTGAAAATTAGCCTCTCGAAGACTAAATTGATGTCAGTAGGTAAGAAATTCAACATGATTGAATGTCAGATTGGTGATACAAAGCTAGAACAGGTTGATAATTTCAAGTATTTAGGTTGTGTGTTCTCCCAGGATGGTAATATAGTAAGTGAGATTGAATCAAGGTGTAGTAAAGCTAATGCAGTGAGCTCGCAGTTGCGATCAGCAGTATTCTGTAAGAAGGAAGTCAGCTCCCAGACGAAACTATCTTTACATCGGTCTGTTTTCAGACCAACTTTGCTTTACGGGAGCGAAAGCTGGGTGGACTCAGGATATCTTATTCATAAGTTAGAAGTAACAGACATGAAAGTAGCAAGAATGATTGTTGGTACAAACAGGTGGGAACAATGTCAGGAGGGTACTCGGAATGAGGAGATAAAGGCTAATTTAGGAATGAACTCGATGGATGAAGCTGTACGCATAAACCGGCTTCGGTGGTGGGGTCATGTGAGGCGAATGGAGGAGGATAGTTTACCTAGGAAAATAATGGACTCTGTTATGGAGGGTAAGAGAAGTAGAGGGAGACCAAGACGACGATGGTTAGACTCGGTTTCTAACGATTTAAAGATAAGAGATATATAACTAAATGAAGCCACAACACTAGTTGCAAATCGAGGTGTGTGGCGACGTTTAGTGAATTCTCAGAGGCTTGCAGACTGAACGCTGAAAGGCATAACAGTCTATAATGATAATGAATGTATGTATGTATGTATGTATGTATGTATGTATGTATGTATGTATGTATGTATGTATGTATGTATGTATGTATGTATGAATGAATGAATTTAATTCACTATTAATACTGCATATTTCATTACTTAAAAAACTCTATTCACTCTTCAACTCTTTACTCTGACTATCGATCTTACTGGACAATTCAACACTATTATTATCAATTTTACTGGACAATTCAACATTATTATTATCGATTTTACTGGACAATTCAACATTATTATTATCGATTTTACTGGACAATTCAACATTATTATTATCGATTTTACTGTTAATACTGCATATTTCATTACTTAAGGAATTCAATTCACTCTTCAACTCTATACTCTGACTAACAAGCAGCGATTTAAGCATACTGAGCATTGAAGCCTCCCCTTGATCCCTTACATGCTGAGTCTGAGATGGGTTACTCGGTTCCTCACATCTCGTTGCCAATAAATCCTTCCTACTATCAGCCATTTCGCTACTGTCACTTAAATTCGATAGACTCAATGTGGTGGAATTCTTTTGACTTCTCCTATTCTGATTCATAGTACCAACAACTTAACAACCTCTCTACTTCTCAGTTTTATAATACTCGACTCGCTACAACATTTCTTCATACTCCAACATACATATCACGTACATATAAAACACTTCACTGACATAATTTGCACAATTCCAACCACACCTGACAAGTGCACCTACGCTTATAAGCCTAACAGATGTACCAATCATTCAGCCACACGTTGGGAAGCCAATTGTAATAAGTTGATGACTACCATAAATAATAATAAAATATATCATGAATAATATATAAATAAAAATACGTAAATAACATACTTGAAATAAATTAATATTACTCAAAATAATGTATCGATATGTCCGTAGTATGGGCGCCAGAGTTCACCAGAATGGATCCCTCGAATTTTGATAGAGCATGATAAACTGTATATCCCAGGGCGTGTACATAATGCTGCGTACTGGTACATCTGCTGCAGGCCTTACCTAACCTCCTGGAAACGACTAAATAGGTAGGAACTGCACCTAGGTTCATCAATAACTCCACTGATTCTAAAATTGCTAACTATATTCTTAACAAAATCCGTGCATGAGCACCTCATCAACATACAACATTATACATATAATACACACATAAAATATTGCTAGAAGACTCCATATTTACAACAACAACAATAATGAAAACAGTGGGAAAACGCAAGCGAGAACTAAGCCACCATTTGTAGATAGTCCGATGAACAATGTACATGTATGAAGATAAATACCCTTCACTGTCTCTATATCAATTCGACTTACCGATTCTCATAATCGGCAGTTATCACATCACACAGATACTGTACCTAGTAATACTGTGTTCACATATTTTAACACTTGTAAAGATATAGCCTATACATTATTTTTTTTGCTAGGGGCTTTACGTCGCACCGACACAGATAGGTCTTATGGCGACGATGGGATAGGAAAGGCCTAGGAGTTGGAAGGAAGCGGCCGTGGCCTTAATTAAGGTACAGCCCCAGCATTTGCCTGGTGTGAAAATGGGAAACCACGGAAAACCATCTTCAGGGCTGCCGATAGTGGGATTCGAACCTACTATCTCCTGGATGCAAGCTCACAGCCGCGCGCCTCTACGCGCACGGCCAACTCGCCCGGTTATATACATTTTAGTAACACACGCTTGTCGATCCTCAACATAATTTATGGAAAGTCTGAGATAGCTTTCACCAACATATAATGCTAGACCTCCACAAGTACAACAACACTTAATGCGTACGCCCTCCACAATTTGTTGATCAGCCACTTTCCACGAACATAACAAGACTACGCTCCACGAACGTTTGAAGTCCAGTCCATTGCAGCCGTGTCACTCCAGTACTGTGTATCTGCACCACTTCCTTCCCGTACAGTGTGTCAGTTGTAGTTCTCTTATACAGTGTCACTGGTTGTAGTTGTAGTAGTTCCCTTCCGCTGTGATGTCGGAGTATATAAAGACTTCGGCATTCCCCTTCCTCTCAGATGATACGTCTGAATTGGTCCTTGCCCGCCTATCATGAGTGATCTCTAGTCAAGACCAAGTCCTGAACTTCTCCTTTCTCCCAAGAGATAAACAAACTCTGGGGTTTATTACATGAGTCAATGAACTTCCCTAATACAACAACAAGCTCATCTCATCAGGCTGGGATATATACATGACTCATGAATTTCCCGACACAAGTACATCACAACTATCACTGGGGTAGCCATATGACTCATTCAATACCAGAGTTATTAAAGCAATGTTTTCCCACTCGTGCAAAACAAATTACTCATACCTACATATGTGGATATCTTCCAGCTTACAACTATAAATGGCAAAATATACAAATGAAATACTGATAATAATAATGATAATAATAATAATAATAATAAATCGAATACTGACAATAATATCTCTAACTTCTACATATAATTCGGGGTTGTGATATATGTACTATCACAGTGAAAATTGTTAACTTTTGCTATTTTCGAAAATATAACCTTTAAAGAAATTTTAATTGATATCTCGGCTTTGTAGTTAGACCCATTCACCCCGGCACCTCTGCTGTTCCACAGAACCCTCGGAATAATAATAATAATAATAATAATAATAATAATAATAATAATAATAATAATAATAATAATAATAATAATAATAATAATAATAATAATAATAATAATAATAATAAATAATTGCGTGTGGCCTCCGGAGGCCTAGTGGATATCTCTTGATTTGACTCCCCTAGGCGACCTGCGCATCGTGATGAGTATGATGAAGACTGCACATACACCCAGTCCCCGTGCCAGGGGAATTAACCAATTATGGTTAAAATTCCCGACCGGGAATCGAACCCGGGACCCCTGTGACCAAAGTCCAGCACGCTAACCATTTAGTCATAGAGCCGGGCACATACCCGGTGGTACCGGCACATTTTCTCTAAGAAAAGGAGTACTCAGCATTAGCAGTGTGTTTTAGTGTTATGTGCTTTGGGTTCTGTATTGTATTTACACAATTTGTTTTACGTCGCACCGACACAGATAGGTCTTATGGCGACGGTGGGATATGAATGCGAAGGAAGCAGGCGTAACCTTAATTAAGGTACAGTCCCAGCATTTGCCTGGTGTGAAAATGGGGAAACCATAGAAAATCATCTTTAGGGCTGCCGACAGTGGGTTTCGAACCCACTATCTCCCGGATGTAAGCTCACAGCTACACTCCCCTAACCGCACGGCCAACTCACCCGGTGTGTATACTTGCAGTACATTCACGGTCGAACTCTTGAAAGAAGAGGTAGTCAATAATTCCCTTTCAAACGAAGAACAATGCAGAGGAATTATTTAGAACGCTAGACTTGTACCAGTGAGGACACTGTGCTGGAGGAGCGCAATGATGAGAGCAGTTCCAGTGTACTGTATATGAACCTCCACCGGCCAGGAAAGGTCGTCTCAATGTGGAAGAACCATTTAAAACGGACTAAATGACAAATATCTGTAGAGAAGTTAAGGATCTAAACTGGAACCGCTCGAAAGTACAAGTAATCTCGGAATAATATGCGTCAAATAACTGATTTCATTAACACGCTCCGCTAAGTGAAGAGATTGCCGCAAATTATATTCCTTCTTCTCCTTCTTTCTCTATTTACCCTCCAGGGTTGGTTTTTCCCTCGGGCTCAGCGAGAGATCCCACTTCTACCGTCTGAAGGGCGGTGTCCTGGAGCTTCAGACTCTTGATCAGGGGATACAACTGGGGAGGATGACCAGTACCTCGCCCAGGTGGCCTCACCTGCTCTGCAGAACAGGGGCCTTGGTGGGGGATGGGAAGATTGGAAAGGATAGACAAGGAAGAGGGAAGAAAGCGGCCGTGGCCTTAAGTTAGGTACCATCCCGGCATTTGCCTGGAGGAGAAGTGGGAAACCTCGGAAAACCACTTCGAGGATGGCTTCAGTTGACCTCCCGAGACTGAGTGGACCCCGTTCCAGCCTCGAACAACTTTTCAAATTTCGTGGCAGAGCCAGGAATCGAACCCGTGCCTCCGGGGGTGGCAGCTAATCACACTAACCACTACACCACAGAGGCGAACGCAAATTATATTTACGAAATTTAATGATGCTGAGAAAAGTCATTACATTACTAGTACTTGAAACAAAGGAGTATGCGTGCTGGTACAGAGTTTGATATGAAGTCTTTCAAGGCTTTAGCCCGCCCGGTGGCCATGATTGTTAGGGCGTCTAGTCCATATGGACTGGCATCGTGGTTGGCCGGTTCGAGCCCCGTTGGTCGAAAAGATGTTCAGCATCAGAATGTTGGTCGGCAGGGTACGAGAAGTGGTGGTGGTATATAATTTATAATCACTAGATTACGTGTCAAAAATCTGGATTCAGTTCCAAACCTCTCCGCTGTGGTCATATAGAGTGAGGGCATATGACGCTGTTGAAAGTGATTCGTCCGTCGGATGGAGACGTTAAGCTTTGAGTGATGGTGTTATTGATGAAGAGCAGGTTACGTGCCGACATCGAGTTTCACCATCTCCCTACCTCATTATGATATTATCATAGCATCATCATCATTCCACATCCGGACGAGGTCACCCATGGGTGTCAAATAGAAAGTCTCGTATTAAGCGAGCCGTACATGTCTTCGGACACTGCCGGCACTAAAAGCCATACCGTTAGTCAGTCAGTCAGTCAGTCAGTCAGTCAGTCAGTCAGTCAGTCAGTCAGTAAGTAAGTAAGTAAGTAAGTGAGTAAGTAAGTAAGTAAGTAAGTAAGTAAGTAAGTAAGTAAGTAAGTAAGTAAGTAAGTAAGTAAGTAAGTAAGTAAGTAAGTAAGTAAGTAAGTAAGTAAGTAATTGAGTGCATGAGTGAGTGAGTAAGTGAGTAAACGAGTAAGTAAGTAAGTAAGTAAGTAAGTAAGTAAGTAAGTAAGTAAGTAAGTAAGTAAGTAAGTAAGTAAGTGAGTGAGTGAATGAGTAAGTAAGTAAGTAAGTAAGTAAGTAAGTAAGTAAGTGAGTGAGTGAGTGAGTGAGTGAGTGAGTGAATGAGTAAGTGAGTAAGTAAGTAAGTAAGTAAGTAAATAAGTAAGTAAGTAAGTAAGTAAGTAAGTAAGTAAGTAAGTAAGTAAGTAAGTAGGTAAGTAAGTAAGTAAGTGAGTGAGTGAGTGAGTGAGTGAATGAGTAAGTGAGTAAGTAAGTAAGTAAATAAATAAGTAAGTAAATAAGTAAGTAAGTAAGTAAGTAAGTAAGTAAGTAAGTAAGTAAGTAAGTAAGTAAGATGAATTATGACAATCCTGGATTCCGTTAAGGTCATATCCCATCGGCAAGGGAAGTGAGAAGGTGTGATAAAGAAAATGTCCAAAATTTGAGTGAGTGAGTGAGTGAGTCCATTAAACAACGCTCCATAATGTTTTCTCAACTAAATTTGTCAAAAGAGACGTTTCTTACGACGACTTTATTAAAGAACATACTACTGCCTTTGTTCAAGAGATAAATGTACATGTGAAAATACTAACGTTGACGAGACAAATCTTTACAATACAGATCAATCACTGTTTGATTTTTACGAATCAACCAATTAATCAAACAATCACCACTGATCGGCATTTAGAGCAGTCGCCCAGGTGGCAGATTCCCTATCAGTTGTTTACTTAATTTACCTTAAACAATTTCAAAGAATTTGGAAGTTTATCGAACACATCCATCGGTAAATTATTCTAATCCCTAACTCCTTTTCCTCTAAACGAATATTTACCCCAATGTATCTTCTTGAATTCCAACTTTATCTTCATATTTTGTGATCTTTCTTACTTTTAAAAACACCATTCAAGCTTATTCGTCTACTAATGTCACTTCTCCGCTGACAGCTGGGAACATACCACTTAGTCGAATAACTAGCCTCATTACTTCCACGTCTTCCCAGCCCAAACTTCACAACATTTTCGTAACACTACTCTTTTGTCGGACCGGGCTAGTTGGCCGTGCGGTTAGGAGCGCGCAGCTGTGAGCTCGCATCCGCGAGATAGTGGGTTCGAACCCCACTGTCGGCAGCCCTGAGGATGATTTTCCGCGGTTTCCCATTTTCACACCAGGCAAATGCTGGGGCTGTACTTTAATTAAGGCCACGGCCGCTTCCTTCCCATTCCTAGGCCTTTCCTGTCCCATTGTCGCCATAAGACCTATCTGTGTCGGTGGGACGTAAAACAACTAGCAAAAAAAAAACTCTTTTGTCGGAAATCACCCAGAACATATCGAGGTGATTTTCTTTGATTTTATTTCCAGTTCTCGAATCAAGTATTTCTGGTGAGGGTACCATCCACTGGAGCTATACTCTAACCATCTGTAATATTTATATACGATGGCGGTGGTGGTAATTATTGTTTTAAGAGGAAGTACAACTACGCAATAATCCTCTATATAACACTAATCAAAGAGAAAAATGGAAGGGATCCAACACTTCGAAAAATGAAGGTATCAGCCAAAGAAAGACAAGAGCTATGAAGGGCGTGAGATTGATAAACTCCCTAGGCGTCGATACCCAATAGCGTCGGGATCAGAAAAGAACAAGAGTTGACCAAGAGAGGTCGGATAGCATAAATGAAAGTGAGGAACCAGGCACGAGTAAGTAGAAGGAACGCGAGGACTCGGCTATGGGTCACGTGGTCACTAACCCACGCTCCAAAGTTCAGAGCCCCTGGGGCCCCCTTCAGTCGCCTCTTACGACAGGCAGGGGATACCGTGTGTGTTATTCTACGGCCCTCACCTACAGAGGGTTCTTTAGTTACATTCCCGTTCGCGTGATTACTACCTGTCCTTATATTAACATCTAGGTACTTAAGACTTAATAGATACAGCATTTTAACACGTACAGATGAGAAGACTTGTGAGGCAGGTGTACACTCTATCACTTCTACCATCCATTCACCATCGTTGTTCACTCATCGGCAGGTACACTTGGAAAATAACTGTACTTAGGTTTCCATAAATATAAGGGAAATTACGGAAAACGTGTGGTTGAACTAATAGAATTTCTAAATTCTTTACATACTTCTGGCTTGCCAGCACATACTGTAAGCTGATTTTGAATTATATTGTTACGTAATCTACATCCGCCGAACTTATGCAATGGGACGCGTATGATAGTGACAATATTTGAAAAACTATTTGATTAAAGTTAATAACTGGCTATGGTACAGGAGAAACGGTCTTAATACCGACAATCACTTTGATTCCTTCAGATTCACCTTTTAATTTCAAACAAGCTCAATTCCAGGTAACAGTCTGCTTTGGCATGACAGTAAACAAAGCTCATGGTCGGAGACTTAGCGAGGCTGGAGTTGATCTCAGTGGATCTCATGGACAGCTTTATATGTCCCTTTCGCAAGTTACTTGAAAAGAAAATCTCTTCGTGTTTATTACTGGAGGGAAAACGATTAATGTCGTATGCTGGGAAATCTTATAAATCCTCGGTTAGAAGTATCATATGGCCTTAAATTCATATCTGCTCCTTTGCGAACCCGGGGTGGGTAGCTAGTAAATAAATAAGTAATAAATAATAATTATTATTTTCAAATAAGAAGTATGCTCCGATAAGAACGGAGCTGAGACAACTTTTAAACGTAATTTTTCTCTTACATTTGGCGACAATATGTTTTCATGTTGGCTACTACCGGGAAGAGTTCAAAATTTTCCTTTCAATAACTCGAGACAGTAAACAAAGAACTGTTACCTCAGTGCACACATTATTACTAAGTGTAATAAAAGTGAGATGCAGGGAAGTTGCGCACTTACCTTTTTAATGCTAAACGTGGAATATCTTACTCAGATATCTGATACATCTTCTACCGTAATTTCTTAGAGTTTTCACGTTTATTTATTTCCGTAACAGTACGTTCAGGCTCAGTGAGGATAAGAACTTCACTCCTGTCTTTCCTAGTAGGTAAGCCTCCTCAGTGATGCTATCTATGACAGCTGCTGGTGGATCTAACCGGTACCCTTTGGCCACATGAATTAATGTGGTAGTTGTTTCTGATGCCTGCTGTCAGTTCTTGATGGATAGAGTACTTTTGCATCCATATCTTGGCACAGGCCAGAGTAAACTGTAGTTTCCACCGAAGTCCCAGTCTCATCCTTTGCTGTGATAATGTGGGAGCTGCTATAATGGCGTTCGGAGCACAACCAGTGTGACTGATTGTTGTGAAAGGTGTTGCTCACAGGGTCAGTCGTGCTACAATAAGACTTTATGGCCTAGTGAGGAAAGCAATGGCAAACTAACTCACTCTTCAGCTTGCCTAGTACGCCTCATTTTCGTGCTGCCATCGGTTTTTGTGATATTCCTATAACTGCATAGCCTTTGGTGGTGCCATGTGAGGATCCAACCAGCCTCTGGGCTGATGGCTTAACACAGAGACTTGTTTCCGGTGAGCTTCCTGTTTTCTACATCCCTTAATGTTCTTAGTATACTTACAGTAGGCATGAAAGAAATAGTTACCGGGCGAGTTGGCCGAGCGGTTAGGGGCACGCAGCTGTAAGCTTGCATCCGGGAGATAGTGGGTTCGGACCCCACTGTCGGCAGCCCTGAAGATGGTTTTCCGTGGTTTCCCATTTTCACACCAGGCAAATTCCAGGGCTACACCTTAAGCAACACCACGGCCGCTTCCTTCCCACTCCTAGGCCTTTTCTAACCCATCGTCACCATAAGACCTATCCGTGTCGGTGCGACGTAAAATAGATAGAAAAAAAAATGAAAGGAATATTGACCTATAAGTCTAACCTCGATATCTCGAACCTTCATTACTCGAATTTTCAGTATCTCGAAGTAAATTAAATTTCCCGGCCGTTTGTCCTATTCTTCACGTGTATTTATTTCTCTATTACTCGATATTCGGTTACACGAATTTTTCGATTTCTCGAAACAAACATTTCCTCCCTGAAGCAAAAAAAACCCCTCTGTAACTCGAATTTTGTGCAACATTAACTGTGCAATACGGCATTTGTGGTTTGTGAGGAACAGTTAACAAGTAAAGAAAGGGTTACAGTGATGCTGGGAACTAATAAAAATGACGGGAACCGGAAAACGAAAACTGCTGATGATAGAAAAATTGACGAAGCCTTGCTCTTTCTCGGGTGTGAATTCATTACCGGTCACGTACGAAAGCAACCCCTGAAGTCACAGATGACAAGCTTCATTTACGAATCTCTGCTGCGTGGTATTGACGAGAAGTTTCAACGTAAAGGGAGGAAAGGTTAACGGTATCAAACAGAAGAGACAGTTGGATTTTTTCCAAAGGTGTTAACGGAGGTATGTTTCTTGTTTCACTACTGTATCCTGTCTTTTTTTTTTTTTTTTTTTGCTAGTTGCTTTACGTCGCACCTACACAGATAGGTCTTATGGCGACGACGGGACAGGAAAGGGCTAGGAGTGGGAAGGAAGCGGCCGTGGCCTTAATTAAGGTACAGACCCAGCATTTGCCTGGTGTGAAAATGGGGAACCACAGAAAAACATCTTCAGGGCTGCCGACAGTGGGGTTTGAACCTACTATCTCCCGAATACTGGACACTGGCCACACTTAAGCGACTGCAGCTATCGAGCTCGGCATCCTGTCTTCTAAAAAGTTACTATAATAAGGGTTATAATTAAAGTGATGCCGTAAAATAGAGTTTGTCTGTATATTTTTAAATACTGTTATAAATAATATATTCAGTATAAGCCAGTAGATACGTACTGTATGTTTCAATTATGTGCTTTGCATGCTCAAAAACGGTATTCTCTATATCTCAAAAATTCGATAACTCGAGATAAAATTTAGCTCCCGAGGTGATTAGGGATAACGAGGCTCCACTGTAATTACCGGGCGAGATGGCCGTGCGGTCAGGCGCGCGCAGCTGTGAGCTTGCATCGGGGAGATACTGGGTTTGAACCCCACTGACGACAGCCCTGAAAATGGTCTTCCGTGGTTTCCCATCTTAAGTAAGGCCACGGCCGCTTCCTTCCCACTCCTAGGCCTTTCCTATCCGTTCGTCGCCATAAGACCTATCTGTGTGGGTGCGATGTAAAGCAAATTGTAAAAAATGATAAGGAAAGTGAACTATATATTACCCCTGTACCACGGTACCCCCTACCCTACTCGAGTGTTACTAGTAATGCAGCCAGTCCGCGTGATTAGCGGTGTGAAAGTATCGCTAATAGGGCTCTTTTGTGTATGTATTTCAGTGGGCTTGGCAGACTGGTATTAATAGCAACTTCTGGCTCGGCGAGGAAAGCAACGGAAAACTACGTCACTCCACATTTCTCTAGTACGCCTCTCCAGTATCGCCCTGGACATCTATGGCAGCTGATGGCGGAGCTGTTGAGGATCAAACCAGCATTCGGGCTGAATACGCAACATACATCCTCTGCTTGTTACAAGAGACGACTAAAAGGGGAAACTCCAGAGACTATCAAACTTGGGAAGAGTATATTGGCAACCACGGGGTCTTTAGCTGAGTCTGATATTGTTTCCTCTCACTTGTACCTCGTCTCTCGTTTTCCTCTTTGACCTCCCTTGGTCAACTCCTGTTCTCTTTCGACCTCGCCGGTATCGAGAGTCTTTTATTATCAAGTTCTTCGTGGCTGTAGCTTTCTTTAACCGACACCTTCATTCTGCGAACAATTGTACCTCTGCCTTTTCTCCTTACGATTAGTGTTACACGGACAGATCGTGTGGCGACGAAGGGACAGGAAGGAGCGATCGTGGCCTTAATTAAGGTACATACCAGAATTTGCTTGGTGTGAAAATGTTGAAACAACGGAAACCACGTCCAGGACTGCCGACAGTGGGGTTCGAACTCAGTATCTCCCGAATGCAGGCTGATAGCTACGTGCAACCACTTGCTCGGTCGATTAGTGCTGTAGTTCCTGTAAAACAATTATCACCGCCTCCATCACCATCACATCTATAGATTATGTCATAAACAACAACAGGTTCGGAGAGAGGTGGTGGTGGTGGTGATAATTGTTTTAAGAGGAAGTACAACTAGGCAACCATCCTCTCTATAACATTAATCAGAGAGAAAACATGGAAGGGATCCGACACTTCGAAAAATGAAGGTATCGGCCAAAGAAAGACAAGGGCCACGAAGGGCTTGGAAATGAAAGACTCCCTAGGCCTCGCCACCTAATATACCGTCGGGGTCAGAAAAGAGCAAGAGCTGACCAAGGGGGTCGGACAGGATAGATGAAAGTGAGGAGTCTGGAAAAAGTAAGTGGAATCAATGCCAGGACTCACCTGAAAGTCCCGTGGTCGTCAACCCACGCTCCCTTGGGGCCCCTTTTAGTCACCTCTTACGACAGGCAGGGGATACCGTGAGTGTTATTCTACCGATCCCACCCATTAACCACTATGAATCCAATGCTGGTGGCTAGCTATACTTTCGTATCCACTTATTGGACAAATTACTTCATAAATGGCTTGTAGGTAGAATTTTGTTATAGGGAGGAAGTGGAGGCACTTTTTTCCACCCCTGAGTTCGTGTTTATTATGGAGCTTTCGAGTTACAATGGCCTCTGATTTACAGCCCTTATCAGCATTGTAGCATGTGTACTGCTTCTGTTCAAATAGAAACAACGTTTCTTTTATGATATGTAATCTGCAATTATAAAACTCTGCTCCGAAAGGAAGAAGTAAACTGCTCGGTGTATGGTGTGTTAGAGGTACAGTACGTACGTAACTCTGAAGAAAAAAAAAGACTTGGACTACTACAAGAAGTGTGAGCGATTGTTTACTTATGGTACAAATCTGTCGCAGTGGGTACAGCCCAGCAGTATATCACCTCACACAGCTGCCATCGTTGGAAAACAACATTCTTCAATACTGAGGGTTGACACATTTTTCCCCATCGTTCCCATTGCCATAGAGTTTCTACGTTAGGATAGCCTCCGTCTTCTGTTTGACAGTGTTCGACCAAGGTGCACGAGTTATTCCACTTTGCCAGACACTGTTCACTTAACGACACTCTTTTTCCATTCAAGGCCATATGGCGGAAGATCTAGTATACCCATTGTTTGCAAGTCATCGACAGTCTCGTCTTGAAGTTCAGAATAGACTGTCTTGTTGATATGGAATGCTGTCGAAAATATGTAGGTCTGTGCCGAACCGCAGCCCGAAGGTCCCAACAGCTCCACCATCAGCTTATGATAGCCTACACTAAAATCAAATCAAAATAAAAATAACTCTATTTGCAAATGAGGTGTCTACCTCGGTAGTAAATGGTACACAAAAATACATTATTATCAAGCACTACATTTTAAATTAACAAAAGAGGAAGACATTTTCCTAAAAATACAGTATTATACAGTTTATAATAACAATTTTCCTATTAAACACACAGCTCATCCTTAATAAATTTAAATTAATTATTTACAAAATGTTACTCATATCTTCTGTACTCACAAACATAATCAACTCATAAACAGTATGTGGAATTACTTCAAATAATACTATACAACTGTTATGAGATTAAAATTTACGTTGTTTGTTTTTTTTTTTTTTTTTTTTTTTTTTTTTTTTTTTTTTTACGATTTTGGTACCTAACAATCATAACGACCTGTTGCGTCTTAACCAGAGCCCCTTTTGCCACCGCTTTTCAGAGTTCCTGAAGGGCCTTCATAGCTACCGTAGCGGTCCCAGGGCCCTCGAAGTCCCCACTGTACTTCACCCCTACAGGCGGTCCCCCACTTCGGCTGTCCGATCTCCATAGGCCAGGGATGGAATTAATTTATTCACAATTCACAAAAATACTTTATTTACAATAACTTGCACAGGTCGAATGCCCTCTAACATTTCTTTTCTTTGTTGCTGTTTATTCTTTTCTTCAATATAGGTACATATTTTGGAAAAGGATCAAACACTTCCCCTGGCAAACTGTTCCCCTCCTTCACGCTCGTCCCACTGAATAAAAATTTACCCCAATTGCTTCTGCTAAAATCCCTTCTAATTTTATACTTGTGGTCAGCCCTGCCGATATAATTATTTTCCAACTGAAGCCTCTCCCGGATATTCCTCCCCCTCCCCCATGCTTCCTCTCCTGTATAGGCACTAAAAAGGCATACTAGGTAAATAAGGATTGAGGTCGTTTTAACGTTACTTTGCCTGCCAGTTTGGCATGTCCACTGAAATGCATACATCGACCGACCTAGGTATTATGCCTTTATTTCCATGGCATGACTCAGGTTATGAAGCCTGCTATTCTGTCAAACCATGTGTAACTTTTTCTTGATAATAATTGTTCCGAGGTATCTGTGGAACAGCAGAGATGAAAGAAGGTGCGGGGGTGAACAGATCTCAGGCTACGAAATTAAAGTTAATTTAAAATTTAACAAGGTTATAATTTTCTTTGCAAAATCAAGAAATAACAAGCATGGCAGGTACAGAGTAGCAAGGCAACAAAAGTACAACTACAGTATTTACAGGATTTGGGCTTCGAGCCCCGAACTCACAATTCTTGAGCAATTAGCCCAGTTTTACCCCAACACAAGTTTTAACAGAGGGGCAGAAAACCCATTCATGCCCAGGAGCACTTGCTCCAAATTACACAGAAAGGCCTCCTCGAGGCATACAATACTCAATTTTCAAGAAAGAGCCACTCGCTCTCAAAATTAAAGCCTATAAAAGGCTACACCAAACTCCACCTTCAATGTGTCCTCTAGGGACATAAACACAGGGGTACAATACCCAACCTACTGAGGCCTATTAAGTGAGAAAAGGTTAATTACACGGCCTCTAAAATACCAATTTGAGAGGAGGCGATCTGCACTCCTAATACATTTTGTTTAAAACCTAATCTGGCTCTAGGCCGCTAATGCAAGGGCTAATCCCATACTAAAGAGGTGACTTTAGAAAGAAACAATTTACATTACGTTAAGGAAGAATCGGTTGTGAAAAATAAGTTCACCTCAAAACAATATGAGTGGGAGCTCGAGAGGGTTAAGCACTCTCTATCCCAATATGTAGCTTTAAAAGAGAATAGATGCTAAGAGTCTTTACATTTTAGGGAAAGTTACATGGTGGAAACGCTTCGGACCCGCCCCGAGAGTTAAACTGCTGAGCTAGCAAGAAAAGAAGTTATTAAACGGCCATTACCTTGTTGTTGAACTGCTGCCCGAAGAAAGAGGCGCTTCCCGCCCCCTGCTATGTACTTTACACTTTGAAAGTTGGTACTGAAGTGGCGCAGAGACCCGAAAATCAGCAGTTTATATACTCTCGTGGAAAGTTCGAGGCGTTTCAGAAATGAGAACACCCGCCCAAAAAAACTTTATTAGCTAGGGTTAAGCAAGATATTCAAGTTGGAGAAGATACACCGGATTGGTCAGAAATTAATTAAAGAAATTCGGGATTGGCTAAATTCAAAACCAGGGGAAAGAAAGGGTTATACAGCCAACTTAAACAATAACAGAAAGAAATTTAACAAGGAACAAACTTTTGAAATAAAAATTTCTCCAAAAAAACAGTTCTTTCACTTCGCACTAGGGCGCACCATTGTAGTTCTTCAGTAGTGTCCTCTAGAAGAGAAAGTTCACACTTCTTACTACAGGTAAAACAAAAATACATCGAAAACGACCCAGTTCAGAAACTCCAAAATTTCCAAGTAGTGACATCATCTGAGAAACTTGAAAATTAACACCTTAGATAAAGTTCAGACTTCCTCCAGTAGGGGAGTTTCAACTGGCGCAAGGTTTGAATTAGCGGCGTGGAGGTGTACCGCCCGGTACAGATCTCCCCCCCCCCCCCAAAGTCCCTCCAGGGGTGACACATGAAATTTGTTTGAAAACAAGGTCCAAGTTATGATGTTGATATGGAAGTAGATAGCAGAAGTATTTACCAACAAATCTTCTTAAAATGATTGTATCCAGTTTCAAAATTCTTGTAGTAACTGTTGAAGTAATGTCTTAATGTTTGTAGAAGTTGAATTCAGGAGGAAAAACTTTAAATTCTTGAAAGAGAAGAAAATTTTCTAAGTCCACCAGATATTGCATTAAAATCCAAAAGGGTAATAATTGTTGAACAGGAATGTCCATATAGCTGAATATGTACTTTAAACGTTGATAAGTTTGACGGCCAGACCAGCCGCCGCTGCTTGAGTTCAGAGGAGGCCGCTCGGACCCCTCAAGTACCCTGAGATACCGCTCGCCCGCACTATGAGAGGAGTAGTGGAGTTGAAGCACGCCGCGCCCGCGGCGAACATACAGGTCGTGGGCGAGTTGCAGGTTGTGCGCCGCACATCAGCCTTGGCCGGGCGGAGGACTCCGGCTCGCCGTACCCTGGTTGGCCTCACGGAGAGGGGCGGGCCCTTACCCCACCTCAGTGGCGGTACGGCGCCGCGCTGCTGCGGGAGCACTGAAACATTGAAGCTCGGCGGCAGAATTTTGCTGGACCAGAATGTTTTTAGGGTACATTCATTGTGGTGGAACTGAGGGGACAGCGGGGTAGACATATTTATTTCATTTAAAAGCCACTGTGTGTTGTTGAGCAGGAGACGGGAGCGTGGTAATGGCCATGGCAAGGACAGGATGGCAGTTTAACTGGTCGGGGGAGGTTTACAAAAATGCTTACCTACAGGGAAACAGATTCCAAGGGCAGAAGGCCTTAAAAGTGAAACCCCTCAAACAAAAATAAAACCTTCATATTTCTTTCAAAATTATATGAAGCAAGTTAGCACAGAAATTACACCGGTTTCACCTGTGACAGGTGAACCCTAAATATCCTCTCGGTGGCTGGATTACTTAATAACATCGTAACCGGCGTAAGGAAATCGAGAATGATACACGGCCCATGAAATCTGGGGGCAAGCTTGCCCGCGGGAACAAAATTCTTGACCATCACCTGGTCACCTACCTTCAAATTGGTGGGTCTCCGTCCACGATCATATCTTTCCCTAACCTTTTCATGAGACACCTTAAGATTGGCTTTAGCCTTCTTCCAAAGATCTTTGATGTTATCTGGGTCTATTGTCTCAGGTAGAATGTCACTCAGAGACCAGAGGTTAGAGAGCGGCGTGTTGGGAACAAACTTGAACATCAGCGAAGCTGGCGTAAACTTATGAGATTCATGAACCGCCGAATTCAAAGCAAAAGCTAACCAATGCAGGGACGTGTCCCACCTGGAATGATCTTCATGATGATAGGCAATAAGCGCGGACCTGAGGTTACGATTAACCCGTTCAGCCAGAGATGGTTGAGAGTAATAAGCAGAAGTAGTCACATGAGAGATGGACAGGTCAAAGCAGAATTTACGAAATAGATTAGATATAAAAGCCTTAGCATTATCAGATACAATATATTGACACGGACCAAAAGAAGCAAAGATAAAATTTAGACAAGTAATGGTGGACTGAGCTGTAGCCAGCTTAGTCGGAAATAACCAGGAAAATCTTGTAAAACCATCTACGCATACAAGGATGAACTTGCTGGCATTTCCCTTTGACTGGGGGAAGGGTCCTACATAATCAATATACAGGCGTTCCATGGGGCGCGACGCTTGATGAGAAGACAACAGGCCTACCTTGGTGGACATGGTTGGTTTACTAAGCAAACAGGATTTACAAGCCTTAACTAGTTCACGGTTTTCACCGTCCATACCCTTCCAGATGAACCTTTCACGATTCTTTTCACGAGTTTTAAAGATTCCAAGATGCCCCCCTAATGGGGTCTCATGATAGTACTTGAAGATCATAGGTACAAGAACAGCTGGAACGACAACTTTCATGATCTTATCATGCCTCGATGGGCAACATAAAACACCATTCCTCAGTACATAAGGGACGACATGTTCCCCAGAAGAAAGGGTTTCCATTATCGGAGCCAGCGTCGGATCTTCACGTTGGTATTTCTCGATATCCCTAAAGAGCATGGGAGCATCTGTTAAGATGGCATTAACATCAAATAGTATGGACTCGGGAGGTGATGAACTGTCGACCGGTTCATGGGTCTCAACGTCGTTGGAAAACATACGGCTGAGTCCATCAGCAACAACATTTTCGGTACCTCTGATATGCCTGACATCGAATTGGAAGGCAGAAATACGGATGGCCCAACGGGCTATACGACCAGTATGACGCGGCCTACCTAAGACCCAGCTTAAGGCTTGATTATCTGTCTCCAGGTCGAATTTGACATGTTCCAGATAGAGACGGAACTTTTCTAAGGCAAATAAGACTGCCAAACCTTCGAGCTCATAGATGGAATACTTGGCTTCTTGAGCCGATAGAGTCCTAGAGCATAGGCGATGGGTCGCCTCCCTAGTTCAGTCTCTTGAAGAAGGACTGCAGCTACCGCCGACGACGACGCGTCGGTTTGGACGATGAATTTCTTTGAGAAATCAGGCATAGCAAGGACAGGGGCATTACAGAGAGCTAATTTAAGATCTTCAAAAGCGGCTTGTTGAGAAGGTCCCCACTCAAATTTGATGCCTTTCCTACGAAGAAGGTTCAAGGGCGCCGCTCTATTAGCGAAGTTAGGAATAAACTTCCTGAAGAAATTCACCATTCCAATGAACCTGGCGATACCTTTGATGTCCTTAGGAGGTTTAAAATCACGGATGGCCTGTGTTCTAGAATGATCGACTGCAACACCATCAGGTGACACAATATGCCCTAGGAATGACATGGAGGGCTTAGCGAAGGCAACCTTGGACAACTTAACAGTTAACCCAGCCTTACGAAGGCGATTGAGAACTTCTCGCAGATGATCTAGATGTTCTTCAAAGGTCTCCGAAACTACGACGACATCATCCAGGTAGTGATACAAGTACTCAAATTTGATGTCGGAGAAGACCCTATCTAGCAGTCTAGTGAGTACAGCTGCTCCCGTGGGGATCCCGAAAGGCACACGGTTGTATTCATACAAATTCCAATCCGTGGCAAACGCAGTAAGATGTTTAGACTCTTCCGCTAGGGGAATTTGATTATAGGCCTGATTCAGGTCCAAGATAGTAAAGAACTTGGCCTTACGAAACCATGAAAAACAAGAATGAAGGTCAGGAAGGGGCACAGATTGCAACACCACCTTCCGATTGAGAGCCCTATAATCAATGACAGGCCTGAAGCCACCTTGGGGTTTCGGGACTAGAAAAATAGGCGAAGAATACGCCGACTTAGAGGGCCTAATAATACCATCCTTCAACATCTGATCGATGATTTCTTTCAGAGCCTTCATTTTAGGTGGAGATAGCCTATATGGTGGAAAACGGACACGAATCGAATCCGTGACCTCAATTTTGTATTCAATAAGGTCAGTAACACCAAGAGTATCAGAGAACACCTCTGGAAATGACTGACACAATTTACGAATACTATCAGCCTGCTCCTCAGGTAGATGTCTAAGGTCTAACAACATCTCATCCTGGGTAGGCGAAATAGATGAACATGATGCAGAATTACATTTCAATAATGGGATTTTACAATTGGAAGCAAATTTGAAAGTGCACGACCTACTCTGAAGATCGAGCACAAGACCAGTGTGAGAAATGAAGTCAGCTCCCAATATAATTGGGCAAGACAAGTGCTTGGCCACAAACAATTTAATTTTCCAAGTAAATTTAAAAATGCGAATTTTGATATATAAGGAGCCTAAAATTTCTAATGGAGAAGAATTAGCCGAAACATATTGGATCGCAGACAAACAATAGTCAGGAAGCTTACAAACAGATTTCAATTTTGAATACCATTCAGCCGAAATAATAGAACAGACACTGCCTGAATCTAATAGGGCTGTTATAGGCTCATTATTTAACTCAATTTTGAGAAAAGGCACCGGTGCGGGGGTATCCGCCGCAATCCTAAGACATTCTTTGGGGCATTCAAAAGATGAATTTGAAGACTGAACTTTCCCTGAATTTTCGACCTGTTTACCAGGGGCTGAGCCTCGGGAAGATGGATTAGTCGACTCAGCCGAAGCCACTAGTCACTTTTTATTATTGGCATTGGTGGAATTTGCACCAGAAGTTGAGCAGGAGGGGGTGCTATTCGAATCTGGGCAATTCTTGGCGATATGTGAGAAAGCCCCACATTTAAAACAGCCTGGTGATGAGCCAGCTCCATTATTTGCCCTACTAGATTTGATCAATGGACACTTATTGCGAAGATGGTCAGGTGACCCGCAAGCATAGCATTTACGAGGTGTGACAGGTCGGCGAGTTGGAGGCCGAGGATTACCAAAAGAAGGAGGAGGTTCTTTCGCGACACGCAAGGAATCGGCGTATCTAACTCCTTCCGCTGAGACAGCTAATGCTTCAAGTTCAGAGAAAGTTTGCGGGCACGCCGCGAAACACAAATATGACCTATAGGATGGTGAGATACCTTCCACAACAGCTTGTACAATCTGATCCTCAGGAAAATGAAGAGTAAACACCCTAGTATAGAACTTAATATCTTGGATGAAGTCTGCCAAGTTTTCATCCAAGCGCTGTACACGATAATAGTACTTCTGAATAAGGGAGGACCTTGCCCTAGCCAGGATGAAGTTAGCTAACAAGTGGGCGTGGAAGTCCTCAATAGATGATTGCTCAGCAATGGCTCTTACTATTTTGTCTGTGAGAATACCAATTGCATAGGGATAGATGATTTGCAAAATCTGACATGGAGAAAGAGAAAAAACAAGGGCATGATCCTGGAACTCAAATAAAAACCTTAAGAATGAAATAACTTCACTGGTAGTGTTAACAGAAAATTTAGAGATACCTCTAAGCAACATTGCTAATGGATGAGGCAAGCTGCTGAACCCAGGTGACATAGTAGGTAAAGGTTTAAGTGGCAAAGAAGTTAGTTCAGAACGTACATTATTCAATGAGTTACGGCGTTCAGACTCGTTGTCCAATGGGGCAGAGGTTGTTTGAGCTGCAACGGTTTTCCTATTGACGTCTCCCTTAGGAGGCTCTTCCTCGCTACCTACATTCACTGTGACGGGTTGATCAGTTTTGGGAGGAACTTCCCCAGTTAACAATTGGGTAACTTTACTGGACAATTCAGAAAGATTTTCGAGAACCATACTAGCTTCCTTCCTCTGAACGTCATTCAACTTCAGAGACAACAGATCGTTAACTCTATTTGAAAAATGAAATAGCCTGGCTTGCACACGCTTAATTTGATTAGGAGAAGGATCATTTTCGTCAAAAAAACTAACTACAGATGCTAGCCCAGTAATATTCTCGATGATCGTGGAAAGAGAGTCGTCAATTTCTTTCTCTCCCAAAGTGGGGATGGAAATGGGCAAATCAAGGGACTCTCTAAGCTTATTTGTGTCTACCGCAACCGAACCTCCAGATTGCACATTTCTAATAGTTAACTCATAGATCAACTCCTCCTTGCGCAAATAGTTAAGATGGAGAACATCGCGAGGGCCGGGCATGATGACAGAACAATTTTGAAAAAGGAAAAAGTAAGAATTCCAGCAAGTGAGAAAATAGTTAGAGTTGTAATCAAAGCAATGTTTAGCCGTCAAAAGGGGCTAAACTGAGACCCATTCAACCACGCTCTGCTACAACTTGTTCCGAGGTATCTGTGGAACAGCAGAGATGAAAGAAGGTGCGGGGGTGGACAGGTCTCAGGCTACGAAATTAAAGTTAATTTAAAATTTAACAAGGTTATATTTTCTTTGCAAAATCAAGAAATAACAAGCATGGCAGGTACAGAGTAGCAAGGCAACAAAAGTACAACTACAGTATTTACAGGATTTGGGCTTCGAGCCCCGAACTCACAATTCTTGAGCAATTAGCCCAGTTTTACCCCAACACAAGTTTTAACAGAGGGGCAGAAAACCCATTCATGCCCAGGAGCACTTGCTCCAAATTACACAGAAAAGCCTCCTCGAGGCATACAACACTCAATTTTCAAGGAAGAGCCACTCGCTCTCAAAATTCAAGCCTATAAAAGGCCACACCAAACTCCACCTTCAAGTTGTCCTCTAGGGACATAAACACAGGGGTAAAATACCCAACCTACTGAGGCCTATTAAGTGAGAAAAGGTTAATTACACGGCCTCTAAAATACCAATTTGAGAGGAGGCGATCTGCACTCCTAATACATTTTGTTTAAAACCTAATCTGGCTCTAGGCCGCTAATGCAAGGGCTAATCCCATACTAAAGAGGTGACTTTAGAAAGAAACAATTTACATTACGTTAAGGAAGAATCGGTTGTGAAAAATAAGTTCACCTCAAAACAATATGAGTGGGAGCTCGAGAGGGTTAAGCACTCTCTATCCCAATATGTAGCTTTAAAAGAGAATAGATGCTAAGAGTCTTTACATTTTAGGGAAAGTTACATGGTGGAAACGCTTCGGACCCGCCCCGAGAGTTAAACTGCTGAGCTAGCAAGAAAATAAGTTATTAAACGGCCATTACCTTGTTGTTGAACTGCTGCCCGAAGAAAGAGGCGCTTCCCGCCCCCTGCTATGTACTTTACACTTTGAAAGTTGGTACTGAAGTGGCACAGAGACCCGAAAATCAGCAGTTTATATACTCTCGTGGAAAGTTCGAGGCGTTTCAGAAATGAGAACACCCGCCCAAAAAAACTTTATTGGCTAGGGTTAAGCAAGATATTCAAGTTGGAGAAGATACACCAGATTGGTCAGAAATTAATTAAAGAAATTCGGGATTGGCTAAATTCAAAACCAGGGGAAAGAAAGGGTTATACAGCCAACTTAAACAATAACAGAAAGAAATTTAACAAGGAACAAACTTTTGAAATAAAAATTTCTCCAAAAAAACACAGTTCTTTCACTTCGCACTAGGGCGCACCATTGTAGTTCTTCAGTAGTGTCCTCTAGAAGAGAAAGTTCACACTTCTTACTACAGGTAAAACAAAAATACATCGAAAACGACCCAGTTCATAAACTCCAAAATTTCCAAGTAGTGACATCTTCTGAGAAACTTGAAAATTAACACCTTAGATAAAGTTCAGACTTCCTCCAGTAGGGGAGTTTCAACTGGCGCAAGGTTTGAATTAGCGGCGTGGAGGTGTACCGCCCGGTACAATAATAAATAAAATCATTAATAAAAATAGATAAATAAAATTAATAATAAACTTAATAAAATTAATAAGCATAATTAACCGAAATGTCCGTATTATGGGCGCCAGAGTTCACCAGAATGGATCCCTCGAATTTAGATAAGAGCATGATAAACGTTATATCCCAGGGCGTGTACATAATGCTGCGTACTGATACATCTGCTGCAGGCCTTACCTAACCTCCTGAAAACGACTAATTAGGTAGGAACTGCACCTAGGTTCATCAATAACACTGATTCTAAAATAGCTAACTATATTCTTAACGAATTCCGTGCATGAGCACCTCATCAACATACAACATTATACATATAATACACACATAAAATATTGCTGGAAGACTCCATATTTACAACAACAACAACAACAATAATAATGAAAATCGTGGGAAAACGAAAGCGAGAACTAAGCTACCATTTGTAGATAGTCCGATGAACACTGTACATGTATGAAGATAAATACCCTTCACTGTCTCTATATCAATTCGATTTACCGATTCTCATAATCGGCAGTTATCACATCACACAGATACTGTACCTTGTACTACTGTGTTCACATATTTTAACACTTGTTGTAAAGATATATACACACGTCTGTCGATCCTCAACATATAAATTTATGGAAAGTCTGAGATAGCTTTCACCAACATATAATGCTAGGCCGCCACAAGTGCTACAATACTTAATGCGCAAGCACTCTCCACAATCAGCCACTTTCCACAAACATAACAAGACTACGCTCCACGAACGTTTGAAGTCCAGTCCATTGCAGCCGTGTCACTCCAGTACCGTGTATCAGCACCACTTCCTTCCCGTACAGTGCGTCAGTTGTAGTTGTAGTTATCTTCCCTCTCGTTCCTTTACAATCACCTCTACAATCACCCTTACAATGTTTCTTACAATGTCCCTGGTTGCCGCCGTATGATCAACCTTTATAGGCATCAACATCCCCCTCCTCTCAGATGATACGTCTGGATTGGAGCTTGCTAGCCAATCATGGGTGGTCCTCTTGTAAAGACCAAGCTCTGAACTACTTCTTCCTCCCAAGACAATAACAAACTCTGGGGTATATTCCATGAATCACCAAACTTTCCTAATACAACAACAAGCTCATCTCATCAGGCTGGGATATATACATGACTCATGAATTTCCTGGCACAAGTACATCACAACACACACTGGGGTAGCCAGATGACTCATTCAAATTACCAGAGTTATTAAAGCAATGTTTTCCCACTCATGCAAAACAAATTACTCATACCTACATATGTGGATATCTTCCAGCTTATAAATATAAATGACAAAACATACAAATTAAATACCGATAATAATAATAAATCGAATACTGACAATATCTCTACCTTCTACATATAATTCGGGGGTGTGATATATGTACTATCACATAACGCCCCCTTGGTGAATCGATGATATCACATATTATGATTCACCATAAAACAGAACTTCATACATAACCTTATAATGGCATAACTGAACACATAATTTACTGTAATAATGATATATACATTGCGTCTACTGCATTGTATTCGCACACACGATATACAATTTGTCCAAACAATAATAATAATTATCTGGCTATATACACACAACTCTGATTGTTTCATATACCATTGAACACAATCCCTTCTTGCTACTGTACACACAAAATAAAATTGATAATATATACATCCAAGGTGCAGATCCTATCTCTTATATCTGCGAAGGCTATAGATATTAAATGTCCCAAGAACCTTATTTTCAGCGGTTAGGAGCCTATAAGCACACTTGCCTATTCTACTGTCCAGAGTATACGGACCCTGATATAAATGAAAAAACTATACATAAACTTAACATTGACATCGATAAGTGAGGAACGCGTATCGTAATAAAACTAACTACTTCTAGAATACACTCTATCCCACACACAAAGATTCGTACCATCCAGTCACACAAGAATCATACAAGCTTTCATTCGGAACATAGAAATCCCAATTTCTGAAATGCGCGGGAATCTCACTACGTTTACTCTTCCACAAAACCATAATTAATGCAAGCAAACAGATCACATACTTTTTCACACTTTCCACATCGCTATCATTCAACACGTCATTCAAATCTTTCACACAACTCTCAGCATTAAATAAAACATTACACATACGCTTGGATAGACTTTCTTTCATCTCACGCACACTTCCATTCTCACTCACGTTCACTCCATTACTGAAATTCTTACCATAATACACTTTGAAATTGCTGTCATTACTACTTAATGACCCAACAATTAATACATCTTCACCACCTTCCATATCAGCTCCTACTTGCACCACTTTCATGCCAACAGCTCTGCTACTTTCGACTCTCTTATCAGAAGTTTCATTAATCTCAAAGTCACCATTTTCACACATAATGGACCTAACTTTACTCTCCTCACTTACACTTAAATCAACAAAAACATCCTCATGATGTATACTCTGTAAACACTCTTCACTCACAAAACAACCTTCATCAACTTCACAAAAAACTTCACTTTCAATTTCAGAAACTTCCACAAGATTATCGATCGCAACACCGCTATTACCATCCCCACTAGCACAAAGTAAGACATCCGACACATCTTTCTTACTTTCATCACGCCCCCTATTCTCAAAATCTCCCTGAACACAAAACACATGGTCATACAATAATTCCTCTTTCACGTCTACCTCGTAACTTACCTGTTTCATCGCGTGAATAGGAATTTCGGTATCGGACTGCCTATCTGACCCAACTAAGAAGTCCGATTCCGGTTTAAATTACTTGACGTGGACTGTTCACTATTATCATGTCTCGGCACTTGATCTGGAGGTCTTTGATCCGTACGCCCCCTACTTTCTGATTCCCCTTGATTAGGTCTTCTGCCATAATATTCCTGGTGATTACCTCCTTGATTAGACTGTCTGTTTCCCCTTCCGGAATTACCACCCTGATTCCCTTGCCTAGAATGACTGAAATTCTGATTATTCCTATCTCCCCCTAGCTGATTACCTTGTCTCCCATTATCCCCGTAATTCCTACCTTCACTTTGCCTAGTCCTCCCCTGCCCTTCCAAAGCATCAAACCTCTCTAACAGCTGCTCTAATTCTTTAATCGTAACAATATTCTGCATACATGCAGCTAATCCGACCTTCTCAGGAAAATGCCTCAACATCTGGCGGACTGTATCTCTCTCCGATGCTAGACCTTCAATATTCTGGCTGATCAGAACATGCGCCAAGAAATACTCCGTCATAGATACACCTTCCTGAGGTTTATACTTGCCAAATAGCACGCGATCTCTTTCCCTTCCCTGAATAGCTTCACTCCAAAATTTAGAACTAAATTTCTCCCTAAATTCCTCTAAACTCGAAATACCCTGTCTATAAACATGAAACCAAGATCTCGCTTCTCCAACAAATGCAACATCCAACAGCTCATCAACCATACTCCACTCAATCAAACCATCGTCAAGATTCTTAGAAAACCGTTTCTCCACCGTTTTCAAGAATTCCATCGGATTAAACTGCCGACCATTAAACTTGGGTAATTCAGAGTCCTTCGTACAAGATACGTACCTATTACATATATTGCTACCTACTTGGATTTGACTAATCTCCTGCCTTAACTTTACATGGCATGCTTTAATTCCTTCTTCAACTACCATTCTGGCATTTCCTTCTACTGACTTGAGGTCTTTCTCCAATTTCTCAGTCTTTTCATCTATTCGCTTCGCTAAAACATTCTGGCTCGTTTTAATTCTATCTATTTCTTCGACTTTATCTTCCACCATTTTTATTCTTTTATCATATTCCTTGCTGTTTTCAACAAATTCCTTCCTAACTACATTAAATCGACATTCGATTTTCTCAGTCAATTCCAAGCGTTGAGATTCTACCTTATTATTAACTTCCTGAATTTCCCTGCTTTGATGGTCAAACTTCTGGTTTAATTCATCTATTCTACCATTCACAGCACTACTTAAACTATCAATTTTACTAGATAATTCAACACTCACTGAATTTAATTCCTTACTCTGATTCTCAATCTTACTGGACAGTTCCGTACTAACTGAATTTAATTCACTATTAATACTGTATATTTCATTACTTAAAAAACTCAATTCACTCTTCAACTCTTTACTCTGACTATCAATCTTGCTAGACAATTCAACCTTATTATTATCGATTTTACTGGACAATTCAACATTATTATTATCGATTTTAATGGACAATTCATCACTCTTACTATTAGAAACAACACTCTGATTATCGATTTTACTGGACAGTTTAACATTATTATTATCGATTTTACTGTTAACAGCATTTAATTCACCCTTCAACTCATTAAGTAGCGATTTAAGGATATTAAACATTGAAGCCTCGCCTTGATCCCCTACATTCTGAGTTTGAGACGGGTTACTCGGTTCCTCACATATCGTTGCCGATTGATCTTTCCTACTATCAGCCATTTCGCTACTCTCACTTAAATTCAATAGACTCAATGTGGTGGAATTCTTTTGACTTCTCTTATCCTGATTCATAGTACCAACAACTTTCAAAACCTCTCTACTTCTCAATTTTATAATACTGGACTCGCTACAACATTTCTTCATACTCCAACATACATATCACGTACGTATAAAACACTTCACTCACATAGTTTGCAGAATTCCAACCACACCTGACAAGTGCACCTACGCTTATAAGCCTAACAGATGTACCAATCATTCAGCCACACGTTGGGAAGCCAATTGTAACTTTTTCTTGATAATAATAAATAAAATCATTAATAAAAATATATAAATAAAATTAATAATCTATATTATATAAAAGCAAGTCGGGCTGGAGCGATGTATATATAAATATTTAAAAATGAAAAAAGGCGTGAATTAATGAGGCACTTCCAGAAATCTCAGAAATTTGAAACTTGGTACGAGGGAAACTGATGACCCCAGGATCCCTAGAAAAATCGGAAATTCTCAAAATTCCCTGAAGGGGGCACGCTGGGGGGGCTCCAATTTTGGGCTCAGCATAAGAACACAGTCCTATAGTATATCCAAAACGATAACCTATAGGTTTCGTGGGCTTAAACATTTTCGGGAATTTCCTCATTTTTATCCCCTATCCCCCCAAATCAAGATGGCGGCACAACCTGCCAGACGAGGTAGACAATTGAAATTTGGTGAAATTATAGGTTTTGGTCCCTAACCGACGGGAAAATTCCAAGATGTTCAAATTTTTCACTTTTTACCCCCAAAGATATCGAAATACGGAGGCAATTTTAATGACTGTGCAGACATTCCTTTTGAGCTATTTTTTGGCTAAACGGTAAGTCGTATCACAAAACGGATGGCACAATGTCGCTTCAATTCGGAGTGATCTACAACTTTGGTCCTGTGACATTGTTTCGTATCTCTCTCCCTTATACGTTAAATTTGGCCGTATTTCTGGATTGTTCGTAAATTTGGTGATTTTTACAAGTATATTTCATTGTTGGACACACTTATGAGAATGATAGGATCATCGCGTTAGGTGCGCACATTGGCACGATTAAGGGACATATGTGTACCAAATTTCATGATTCTAGCTTATACATAAGTAGGCAAAACGTAATGTAAAATGTTAAAAATGCACCCAAATTTCAGCCTATTCAAACTTTGAACTCAATTTACCCCCTTAATATGGGAGATACGAGGATATGGTTTAGCAACAAACATTTAGAGCGATAAATGAGGCGTCTGATGGCGCAAACCGTTTCTTAATATCATAAACCGTTTAGGAGATATGAATCTCGAAGTGGAAGTCTGCACTTTTCAACGTGCTCATGCTTATCCGTCAGCTATATATATAAAAGCAAGTCGGGCTGGAGCGATGTATATATAAATATTTAAAAATGAAAAAAGACGTGAATTAATGAGGCACTTCCAGAAATCTCAGAAATTTGAAACTTGGTACGAGGGAAACTGATGACCCCAGGATCCCTAGAAAAATCGGAAATTCTCAAAATTCCCTGAAGGGGGCACGCTGGGGGGGCTCCAATTTTGGGCTCAGCATAAGAACACAGTCCTATAGTATATCCAAAACGATAACCTATAGGTTTCGTGGGCTTAAACATTTTCGGGAATTTCCTCATTTTTATCTCCTATCCCCCCAAATCAAGATGGCGGCACAACCTGCCAGACGAGGTAGACAATTGAAATTTGGTGAAATTATAGGTTTTGGTCCCTAACCGACGGGAAAATCCCAAGATGTTCAAATTTTTCACTTTTTACCCCCAAAGATATCGAAATACGGAGGCAATTTTAATGACTGTGCAGACATTCCTTTTGAGCTATTTTTTGGCTAAACGGTAAGTCGTATCACAAAACGGATGGCACAATGTCCCTTCAATTCGGAGTGATCTACAACTTTGGTCCTGTGACATTGTTTCGTATCTCTCTCCCTTATACGTTAAATTTGGCCGTATTTCTGGATTGTTCGTAAATTTGGTGATTTTTACAAGTATATTTCATTGTTGGACACACTTATGAGAATGATAGGATCATCGCGTTAGGTGCGCACATTGGCACGATTAAGGGACATATGTGTACCAAATTTCATGATTCTAGCTTATACATAAGTAGGCAAAACGTAATGTAAAATGTTAAAAATGCACCCAAATTTCAGCCTATTCAAACTTTGAACTCAATTTACCCCCTTAATATGGGAGATACGAGGATATGGTTTAGCAACAAACATTTAGAGCGATAAATGAGGCGTCTGATGGCGCAAACCGTTTCTTAATATCATAAACCGTTTAGGAGATATGAATCTCGAAGTGGAAGTCTGCACTTTTCAACGTGCTCATGCTTATCCGTCAGCTATATATATAAAAGCAAGTCGGGCTGGAGCGATGTATATATAAATATTTAAAAATGAAAAAAGACGTGAATTAATGAGGCACTTCCAGAAATCTCAGAAATTTGAAACTTGGTACGAGGGAAACTGATGACCCCAGGATCGCTAGAAAAATCGGAAATTCTCAAAATTCCCTGAAGGGGGCACGCTGGGGGGGCTCCAATTTTGGGCTCAGCATAAGAACACAGTCCTATAGTATATCCAAAACGATAACCTATAGGTTTCGTGGGCTTAAACATTTTCGGGAAATTCCTCACTTTTATCCCCTATCCCCCCAAATCAAGATGGCGGCACAACCTGCCAGACGAGGTAGACAATTGAAATTTGGTGAAATTATAGGTTTTGGTCCCTAACCGACGGGAAAATTCCAAGATGTTCAAATTTTTCACTTTTTACCCCCAAAGATATCGAAATACGGAGGCAATTTTAATGACTGTGCAGACATTCCTTTTGAGCTATTTTTTGGCTAAACGGTAAGTCGTATCACAAAACGGATGGCACAATGTCCCTTCAATTCGGAGTGATCTACAACTTTGGTCCTGTGACATTGTTTCGTATCTCTCTCCCTTATACGTTAAATTTGGCCGTATTTCTGGATTGTTCGTAAATTTGGTGATTTTTACAAGTATATTTCATTGTTGGACACACTTATGAGAATGATAGGATCATCGCGTTAGGTGCGCACATTGGCACGATTAAGGGACATATGTGTACCAAATTTCATGATTCTAGCTTATACATAAGTAGGCAAAACGTAATGTAAAATGTTAAAAATGCACCCAAATTTCAGCCTATTCAAACTTTGAACTCAATTTACCCCCTTAATATGGGAGATACGAGGATATGGTTTAGCAACAAACATTTAGAGCGATAAATGAGGCGTCTGATGGCGCAAACCGTTTCTTAATATCATAAACCGTTTAGGAGATATGAATCTCGAAGTGGAAGTCTGCACTTTTCAACGTGCTCATGCTTATCCGTCATCTATATTATATAAAAGCAAGTCGGGCTGGAGCGATGTATATATAAATATTTAAAAATGAAAAAAGGCGTGAATTAATGAGGCACTTCCAGAAATCTCAGAAATTTGAAACTTGGTACGAGGGAAACTGATGACCCCAGGATCCCTAGAAAAATCGGAAATTCTCAAAATTCCCTGAAGGGGGCACGCTGGGGGGGCTCCAATTTTGGGCTCAGCATAAGAACACAGTCCTATAGTATATCCAAAACGATAACCTATAGGTTTCGTGGGCTTAAAAATTTTCGGGAATTTCCTCATTTGTATCCCCTATCCCCCCAAATCAAGATGGCGGCACAACCTGCCAGACGAGGTGGACAATTGAAATTTGGTAAAATTATAGGTTCTGGTCCCTAACCGACGGGAAAAATTCCAAGATGTTCAAATTTTTCACTTTTTACCCCCAAAGATATCGAAATACGGAGGCAATTTTAATGACTGTGCAGACATTCCTTTTGAGCTATTTTTTGGCTAAACGGTAAGTCGTATCACAAAACGGATGGCACAATGTCCATTCAATTCGGAGTGATCTACAACTTTGGTCCTGTGACATTGTTTCGTATCTCTCTCCCTTATACGTTAAATTTGGCCGTATTTCTGGATTGTTCGTAAATTTGGTGATTTTTACAAGTATATTTCATTGTTGGACACACTTATGAGAATGATAGGATCATCGCGTTAGGTGCGCACATTGGCACGATTAAGGGACATATGTGTACCAAATTTCATGATTCTAGCTTATACATAAGTAGGCAAAACGTAATGTAAAATGTTAAAAATGCACCCAAATTTCAGCCTATTCAAACTTTGAACTCAATTTACCCCCTTAATATGGGAGATACGAGGATATGGTTTAGCAACAAACATTTAGAGCGATAAATGAGGCGTCTGATGGCGCAAACCGTTTCTTAATATCATAAACCGTTTAGGAGATATGAATCTCGAAGTGGAAGTCTGCACTTTTCAACGTGCTCATGCTTATCCGTCAGCTATATATATAAAAGCAAGTCGGGCTGGAGCGATGTATATATAAATATTTAAAAATGAAAAAAGACGTGAATTAATGAGGCACTTCCAGAAATCTCAGAAATTTGAAACTTGGTACGAGGGAAACTGATGACCCCAGGATCCCTAGAAAAATCGGAAATTCTCAAAATTCCCTGAAGGGGGCACGCTGGGGGGGCTCCAATTTTGGGCTCAGCATAAGAACACAGTCCTATAGTATATCCAAAACGATAACCTATAGGTTTCGTGGGCTTAAACATTTTCGGGAATTTCCTCATTTTTATCTCCTATCCCCCCAAATCAAGATGGCGGCACAACCTGCCAGACGAGGTAGACAATTGAAATTTGGTGAAATTATAGGTTTTGGTCCCTAACCGACGGGAAAATCCCAAGATGTTCAAATTTTTCACTTTTTACCCCCAAAGATATCGAAATACGGAGGCAATTTTAATGACTGTGCAGACATTCCTTTTGAGCTATTTTTTGGCTAAACGGTAAGTCGTATCACAAAACGGATGGCACAATGTCCCTTCAATTCGGAGTGATCTACAACTTTGGTCCTGTGACATTGTTTCGTATCTCTCTCCCTTATACGTTAAATTTGGCCGTATTTCTGGATTGTTCGTAAATTTGGTGATTTTTACAAGTATATTTCATTGTTGGACACACTTATGAGAATGATAGGATCATCGCGTTAGGTGCGCACATTGGCACGATTAAGGGACATATGTGTACCAAATTTCATGATTCTAGCTTATACATAAGTAGGCAAAACGTAATGTAAAATGTTAAAAATAATATAAAATAGTAACGACCGTGTGTCTGTACATTGATTATTTTGGCGAAATTTCCTTACAGTTATCCGTTTCAGGTGTAATAATGACCTTCTGCATCATTTTTAGCTTTGGTGTCTGTTTGTCTGTTTGTCTGTTTGTCTGTCCTTCTATAACTTGAAAACTACTGGATATATTTCCGCCAAACTTCATAATTAAAATCTACCTGTCCTTGGGTAGGTTTTAGCGCAAAAAATAAAATCGTAACGACCGTGTGTCTGTACATTCATTATTTTGGCGAAATTTCCGTACAGTTATCCGTTTCATGTGTAATAATGACCATCTGCATCATTTTTAGCTTAGGTGTCTGTTTGTCTGTTTGTCTGTTTGTCTGTTTGTCTGTCCTTCTATAACTTGAAAACTACTAAATATATACTTCCACCAAACTTCATATTTAGAATCCACCTCTCCTTGGGTAGGTTTTAGCGCAAATATCGTTCTAAATCCCTGAACTGAGTGGGGATTTTTACGAAAGCGAAACCGTGATTTTGCACTCCCTCAAAGTATACACAACCGAACTTATTGGAAATCAACCTGCCTTAATGAAAATTAATTTCTAAACCTTTTTTTCTCATGTGCATCATTTCGATAACAGGATTTAGTAAGGGAGATATCATTAACGGACCGTTTTTCGGTACAAATCCCAGCGGACTTAACGCAAGAGCGGGTGCGTGTAAAGCGTATTTCTTACAACTTGAAAACTAACAAGATATTTGAACCAAATTTTATATATAGCATCCATCTGTCCAAGGGTAGGTTTCCTTGGTGTCTGTTAGTTAGTTAGTGTGTTAGTTTGTTTCTTTGTTTGTTTGTTTGTTGGTCTGTTTGTCTTTCTCTAACTTGAAAACTACTGGATATATTTCCACCAAACTTCATATTTAGAATCCACCTGTCCTTTGGGGAGGTTTTAGGGCAAATATTGTTTCTAAATCCCTGAACTAATTGGGGGTTTATACGAAACCGAAACCGTGATTTTGCACTCCCTCAAAATACACACAACCAAATTTAATGGAAATCTACCTGCCTTAATGGAAATTAATTTCTAAACCTTTTCTTCTCATGTGCACCATTTCAATCACTTACAGGAAAGATAGTATGATCAAACTCTACACGAACATTGGCCCACCCAGTACCCATATGTGAGCCAAATGCTATGTCACATAATTATCCAAAAAGTAATGCAATGTAAGATATTCTTACAAAAATTTCAACCTATTCAACGTTTCTGATTCAATCTGACCCATGAATAGATTAGATGCGAGAAAATATCATAGGGCCAGCCATTTAGATCGCTAAATACTGCGCCTTACGGTACAATCCTTTGTCGATATGACGTACCGTTTAGCAGCAGTTAATCTGTAAATGAAGGTCGGCAATATTGTAAACATTCATATACTTTCGGATGTCCATCTGTATATATTCATTGATGTCGATTTGTAGCGATCGAGAAAGGATGTGTCTGCTATTGTAATCAGTACTCCCTACACCGAATTTGACTGCTGGCAGTAGGAATGGGGTCTTCTCCAACTCCTGTGTAACTAACATTAGTAAGGAGGGCCTACCATTTTAATGAATAATTCACTTTTCGATTTGTCTTGCAGAAGGCAAGGGATCATGCAGTTTTGTTCGAAAGTCCCCTACTCTATTGTGTTTGGCTCTAGGCCAGGGTGCCCGCCATTATAAACAAATGTTCCAATCTAAAATTTGACTAGCATTAGGCATAGTTGCCTGCTATTTTCATGGAAACTTACTAATTCTGTGTGACTGGCAGTAAGCTGGCTAGCAGCAGTAAAAAGGGACTGTCATTATAATGATAACTGCACAACTCAATTTTGACTGGTGGTAGGGAAGTTGCCTGGTATTATAATAAAACTCCTCAACTGTAACCTGTCTGAAAGTAGGAAATGGGTCTGCCATTGTAACTAAAACTCCCCATATCGATTGTGACCGCGCAGTAGGCATTGGGGCCTGCAATTATAATGTAAACTTGCCAACTCGATTGTGTATGGCAGTAGGCAAGTGAGCCTGGCGTTATCATCACAACTCCGCAACCCTCACTTTACATTGGAGACAACGTATGTGGACCTCCCCATGCTATTTCTCGGATAAGGCTAAGAGACATGCAATTTTAAAACAATCTCATTTGCTGCACGCACAGTATTTACGTCGATATCCGTATACAATGTAGAATACCGTAGCGAAGCACGGGTACATTTGCTAGTAAACTTAATAAAATTAATAAGCATAATTAACCGAAATGTCCGTAGTATGGGCGCCAGAGTTCACCAGAATGGATCCCTCGAATTTAGATAAGAGCATGATAAACTTTATATCCCAGGGCGTGTACATAATGCTGCGTACTGGTACATCTGCTGCAGGCCTTACCTAACCTCCTGAAAACGACTAATTAGGTAGGAACTGCACCTAGGTTCATCAATAACACTGATTCTAAAATAGCTAACTATATTCTTAACGAATTCCGTGCATGAGCACCTCATCAACATACAACATTATACATATAATACACACATAAAATATTGCTGGAAGACTCCATATTTACAACAACAACAACAATAATAATGAAAATCGTGGGAAAACGAAAGCGAGAACTAAGCTACCATTTGTAGATAGTCCGATGAACACTGTACATGTATGAAGATAAATACCCTTCACTGTCTCTATATCAATTCGATTTACCGATTCTCATAATCGGCAGTTATCACATCACACAGATACTGTACCTTGTACTACTGTGTTCACATATTTTAACACTTGTTGTAAAGATATATACACACGTCTGTCGATCCTCAACATATACATTTATGGAAAGTCTGAGATAGCTTTCACCAACATATAATGCTAGGCCGCCACAAGTGCTACAATACTTAATGCGCAAGCACTCTCCACAATCAGCCACTTTCCACAAACATAACAAGACTACGCTCCACGAACGTTTGAAGTCCAGTCCATTGCAGCCGTGTCACTCCAGTACCGTGTATCAGCACCACTTCCTTCCCGTACAGTGCGTCAGTTGTAGTTGTAGTTATCTTCCTTCTCGTTCCTTTACAATCACCTCTACAATCACCCTTACAATGTTTCTTACAATGTCCCTGGTTGCCGCCGTATGATCAACCTTTATAGACATCAACATCCCTTTCCTCTCAGATGATACGTCTGGATCGGTGCTTGCTAGCCAATCATGGGTGGTCCTCTTGTAAAGACCAAGCCCTGAACTACTTCTTCCTCCCAAGACAATAACAAACTCTGGGGTATATTCCATGAATCACCAAATTTCCCTGGTACAACAACAAGCTCATCTCATCAGGCTGGGATATATACATGACTCATGAATTTCCTGACACAAGTACATCACAACACACACTGGGGTAGCCAGATGACTCATTCAAATTACCAGAGTTATTAAAGCAATGTTTTCCCACTCATGCAAAACAAATTACTCATACCTACATATGTGGATATCTTCCAGCTTATAAATATAAATGACAAAACATACAAATGAAATACCGATAATAATAATAATAAATCGAATACTGACAATATCTCTACCTTCTACATATAATTCGGGGGTGTGATATATGTACTATCACACATGTATCATAATGCACACAGTTTAACAATATATTTCACATATTACAGAGAGACTGATTACAGGGTGTATAAAATGTATTTAATGCAGTAGTAAAATCAAAGGTATTGCACGGAGCAGAGATCTGGAGAGTTGAAGAAAAAATGTATACACTTGAGGTAATCACAAGTAAATTTTGCTTAATGAATAAGGGGACTGCCCAATTGTACAGCCAGTTGTGGTGCAAGAATGATGTGCAATGATATAAGTCTACAAGGAGATATTGGTAAACAATCAATTAAGTAATGGTTAAGACTGAAGTTGGGATCAGGTGGCAACAATGTTACGGATAGCCTACCAGCACCAAATGAAAAGTTAGAATAAAGGATACTGAGTCGATGGGGTAAAGAACATTTTGGAAAATATAGAAATGGATACTACTGTGAAGGGGATTTCTCAGAGCAGCAAATAATATGTAAAAAAAATAGTCCCAAGAGTCAAGGATACTGAAAAGCAACAAATTGCTTCACAGTGTAAAAGTAAGAGGTCGCTAGCGGAATTTCATAATGTAATTGGGACATGAGGACAAACGTAGATAATACAACAACAACAAAAAAAAAAGAAATGAGAGGAATAATATGATAGTTAATAGGAGTACACAAAAATAAAGCATACAGACAGAATAGGGAATTATGTTCTAAAGAAATGGGACCGAGCTCGATAACTGCAGTCGCTTAGGTGCGGCCAGTATCCAGTATTCGGGAGATAGTAGGTTCGAACCCCACTGTCGGCAGCCCTGAAAATGGTTTTCCGTGGTTTCCCCATTTTCATACCAGGCAAATGCTGCGGCTGTACCTTAATTAAGGCCATGGTCGCTTCCTTTCCACTCCCAGCCCTTCCCTGTCCCATCGTCGGCATAAGACCTATCGGTGTCAACGCGACGTAAAGCAAAAAAGAAATAGGATGGACACATCTTATATAAGATTGTTTAGAGACAAGGGAAATAAGAGAGAAATCTATGGATGAGGAGGATAGGAGGAACATTGATAACGAAACTCAATTGTAAACCGTTTAAAAGTTATTAAACAAAGAGTGGATGCACCCGAGAAGAATTTCCTCATTATTCAACATTATTAAGGGAATGTGGAGAAATAAATTGATATCGGTAAGAATTGATATAAGCTAGTTAGTGACGGAATTGTGCCTAAGGTAACCTAGACAATGTAACTTTGTTGAACTCTAGAGTTATTAGGTACGTAGATTAGAGTTATAGCATGTAATGTACTGTCATATTCTATTTAAATTGCATGTTTTGACGGGGTATGCAGGGACTGAGGATGACTACTGTGGTGATCCTCATTTTCCGGGTTCACGTTTCTGGGGTATCCGGTGGACCTCTATAGCATGTCCCAGAAGTCTCGTGTTTTCTCATTGTTTTTGATGTTTAAAGTTCCATGTTTCTAAAATTCATTTCAGGCCATTTTTTCTCTATTCAGTTCCTAAATCATTCAAGTGTTACATTTGGTTTAAATTTATGATGTTTTCCGGACACTTCTTTATTTGTGCTTTCTCTGTATTTTATATGTGGTATACTTCATGAATCAAAAAATAAGAAAATATTACAATAAGCAATACCTCTCCCGGATCTGTGGTTTCTGAGATTATGGGAGACGGGTAATTATCTTATCTTACCTCATATTTGTATTTTTTTACAAGTTGCTTTACGTCGCACCGACAAAGAAAGGTCTTTTGACGACCATGAGTCAAGAAAGGGCTAGGAACAGGAAGGAAGCGGCCGTGCCCTTGATTAAGGTAAAACCCCAGTATTTGCCGGTGTGAAAATGGGAAACCAAGGAAAACCATCTTCAGGGCTGCCGACAGTGGGGTTCGAACCCACTATCTTGTGGTATGGGCTAGATCAAATGTGTTACATTCATCGTCGCCTCAGTCTCACGAAAAAAGTGACTGAGGCATGAGAGATGATAGCAAGGTCATTTCTTATGCAGCCAATCCCTGTTATAAATGGTGTGAAAATCCCTATTCATGAATTTATACTCTTGTTGCTTAATCCATATCAACACCAAGCCACGAGTAGATGGGTGAACAGAACTGAATGAAAAATCAGTAAGTAAAGTTGAGGAATACGCCACAACACGCTAGGCTATAAATAATTTTATTCACCCTGGGTGAAATGGTTCATGGTGTGGGTTACTGTAGTCACGTCCTAGTTCGTGAACCATGGGCAACCGCTGAGTGGCCTAGTAAGTGGTCCTGAGAGTCGGGATACCAGTTGCTACGGAACTGGGGTGGGCATCTCGGACATATTCTGAGTTATGGCCTTCCTTGTGCTCAGGCGGCTAGGGTTACACAATTCAGCGTTCGTCCCTAACCCGTTAGAGGAGAGATCCTCACTTGGACTATGTGTAAGTAGGGTAGCATCTTGCTTCATGAATTTACCGAGCTTAGAACATTTTAAGCAAGCCTCGGACCTGTGGGAGTAACGGAGTCCCACTCCCATTTGACAGGTGAGGGACCCCTTAGAAACGAACTTGGCGAACGAAATGGAATTCGATGGGGAGCTATCAATATTAATGAGGCTTATAGAAGAAAGAAAGTAGAACTGGCTGAGTCAGCAAAGAGGATGCATCTGGATGTGCTAGGAGTAAGTGATATTCGGATAAGGGGAAAGATATAGGATATAGATATATTGACGGGTGTTAAAAAGGGAAGGGCAGAGTGCAGGCTTGGGCTGTTCATCATAAATACAATTGCACGCAACATAGTTTCTGTTAGGCACGTAAACGAGCGAATGATGTGGGTAGATTTGCCAGTTGGAGTAATTAGGGCGAGAATATTGTCTCAATGTGTCCACCATGTGAGGGTGCAGATGGGGATGAAATTGACAAGTATTATGAAGCATTGAGTGACATCGTAGTCAGGGTCAACAGCAAGGATAGGATAGTGCTAATGGGCGATTTCAATGCGAGAGTTGGAAATAGAACTGAAAGATACGAAAGGGTGATTGGTAAATGTGGGGAAGATATGGAAGCTAATAGGAATGGGAAGCGTCTGCTGGACTTCTGTGCTAATATGGGTTTAGCCGGATTAGCAGTTAAGAATATATTCTTCAAGCACAAGGCTATTCACTGGTATGCATAGGAGGGTAGGGGTACCAGATCCATAACAGACTATATCTTAACCGACTTCGAATTCAGGAAATCTGTTAGGAATGTACGGATTTCTCGGGGATTTTTCGATGAAACAGACCACTATATGATCTGCAGTGAACTAAGTATGTCTAGGCCTAGAATAGAGAAAGTGAAATCTGTCTGCAGTCGAATAAGTGTAGAAAATCTCCAGGACGAGGAAATTGGACAGAAGTACATGAATATAATTAGTCAGAGGTTCCGAACAATGAACAGGAAGCAGGTTCAGGGTATAAAAAGATAAATGGTGGCATACAGGGATGCTGTAGTAGCAAAAGCAAGGGAATGGCTAAGAAGAACTGTGTGTAAAGATGGGAAAGAGCGAACATCTTGGTGGAATGATGAAGTGAGAACAGCTTGCAAACGTGAAAAGAAGACTTATCAGAAATGGCTCCATACAAGGGGGATGCAGACAGGGAATTGTACATAGATGAAAGAACCAGAGCGAAACAAATAGTTGTTGAATACAAAAAGAATTCGTGGGAAGATTGTGGTAATAACCTGGAAAGGCTAGGTCAAGCAGCAGGGAAACCTTTCTGGACAGTAATAAAGAATCTTAAGAACGAGGGGGGAGGGGGAGGGGGGAGGAAATGAACAGTGTTTTGGATAATTCAGGTAAACTTATAATACATCCCAGGGAATCACTGGACAGGTGGAGGGAATATTTTGAAAATCTTCTCAACGTAAAAGGAAATCTTCATGGTGGTGTTGCGAACAACGGAGCTAATGGGGAGGAGGAAAATGATGTCAGTGAAATTACGCTTGAAGAAGTGGAAAGGATAGTAAATTAATTCCATTTTCATATAGCAGCAGGAATAGATAAAATTAGGTCTAAAATAGTGAAGTATAGTGGGAAGATAGGGATGAAATGGCTTCATCTATATATATAATAAGAGTTTTGTCTGTACATTGCTCAGAATACGAAAAGAATGGCATCCCTGTATCGGTCGTGTCCAGAGTAACAAGAAAATGCCCTTTTTTTTACTTTTTCGTACTTTCTATCTGTCTGTCTGTCTGTCTGTATGTAAACACATCTTCTGTATCGGTCGTGCCCGCAGTAACAAGAAAATGCATTTTTTACTTTTCCGTAATTTCTGCCTGTCTGTCCTTTTTTTTTTTTTTTTTTTTTTTTTTTTGCTAGTTGCTTTACGTCGCACTGACACAGATAGGTCTTATTGCGACGATCAGACAGAAAAGGGCTAGGAGTGGGAAGGAAGCGACCGTGGCCTTAATTAAGGTATAGTCCCAGCATTTGCCTGGTGTGAAAATGGGGAAACCACAGAAAACCATCTTCAGGGCTGCCGACAGTGGGGTTCGAACCTACTATCTCCCGATTACTGGATACCGGCCGCACTTAAGCGACTGCAGCTATCGAGCTCGGTTGTCTGTCTGTCTGTCTGTCTGTCTGTCTGTCTGTCTGTCTGTCTGTCTGTCTGTCTGTCTGTCTGTCTGTACACGCATCACGAGAAAACGGCTGAAGAGAATTGAATGTAAAGTCGGGGGATGAGCCGCTACAATCTAGGCTATAAATAATTTTATTCACGCTCAGTGAAATGGTAGTTTAGGGGAAGGCCTAAAATGTAATTCTCAAATATTTATATTATTAGTGGTCCTATCGATAAATACTATATAACTAAAGTTATATAGAATTACTTTTCCGGTCGTTTATGTCTTATACATTTTTACCGTACCGGCTGTGATAACAGAGAAATTCATGAACTTGTATTTTTGTTGCTAAATCCATATCAACGCCGAGCCACGAGATTTTTTTTTTCTATTTGCTTTACGTCGCACCGACAGAGATATGTCTTATGGCGACGATGGGATAGGAAAAACCTAGGAATGGGAAGGAAGCGGCCGTGGCCTTAATTAAGGTACAGCCCCAGCATTTGGAGGGTGTGAAAATGGGAAACCAAGGAAAAACATCTTCAGGGCTGCCGACAGTGGGGTTCGAACCCACTATCTCCCGATTACTGGATACTGGCCGCACTTAAGCGACTGCAGCTATCGAGCTCGGTCCACGAGAAAATGGGCTAACAGAATTTAATGAAAGTCGGTATATTGAGTCGGGGAATAAGAAACTACACTCAAAGCTATAAACAATTTTATTCACCCTGGATGAAATTGTAGTTTAGGGGAAGGCGCCTAATATTTAATTTTTAAATACCTATGTTATTGGTCATACCGAAAATACTACATAACAAAAGTTGTAGAGAATACAATTTCTGTTCATTTATGTTTTATTCAGTTTTACCGTACCGACTATGATAAGAGTGGTATTTCAGGGTGGGAAGAAAACTAAATGTGAAGGCCTACAATATCGAAAGCACATAACATTGATCAACAATAACATTAAATTAATAATTGTTTGTAGTGATGTTCTTTGTCTCCTATGCTGATAATCAACTCCGATAGATGGGATTACGGCTGCGTACCGAGTATAACAGCCTGACTGAATATTGCCGGAAAAGAGGTGGGGAGTTAGAAAACTTTCTTCTTTAGCATGCCACTTCTCTGGTTCATACATTTTCTGATACTGCTGATACGGAACATAATGGTCCATCATAGTATTCCAGCTATTCGACCCCTACGCTGACGCGGTGTTTTGAATGAGCAGTGTGCACACGTAAGCAGAGGCTCACTTATGACCTGGTCTAGAATTACAAATTTAGGCCTATTCCAAATTATAGCACCACATTCACTAAGTAACTCAAAATTCAACCCTAAAAAGAGCCGTTTCTTAAAAAGAGCTTTTTCCTCTTCACTTTTATTAAATTCTACATTCATTTTATTAAAAATTAGCAGTGAAGAGGGGGTTTCTCCTCTGGCTTGAAGGAAACATTTACCTCCAAGTCAGATAGATTTTTCCACCATCAGTGTAGTGAACTGAGATTTTCTGGCTCATCGGGTACTCCTAGGAAACAGATTAGTTAAAGGGCATAGTTTTTGCTCTGGTACTCTCCACTATTAGACCCCCTCCCCGCTGAAACAAGACAAATAGTGTTCACGGATCACAGCTGCTTGCGGCTTGGTCATTCCAGCTCTGGAACTTTGGACTGTCCGATCGGCAGCGTAGTACTCTACGTTAAAAGTGAGAAAATCTGTGGTTCTTCATTTGATCGAGTATTTCATATGAAAGCGTTGCTTTTAATCGCGCCATTCCTACTGACGTCATTGTAATGACCTATGTTCATTTCAGTTGGGAAAACTACTAAGACAGTCTTTCTGAGGATGTAAAAAGGCAGGTGGAGAGTGAGTGTCTGCCATTATAATGAAACTCTCCAACCTGATTGTGACTGATGATAGGGAAGTGGGCCTACCGTTACAATGAAAATTCCCTAACCCAGAATTAATATGAGAAAAAGATCTTTGGTGATTTCCCCGTCGTATTTATGGAGCAAAGTTAAGAGATATGCAGTTTAATACAATCTTGTTCACAACGTGTACACTACCTAACTTAAAATTCTGTATACAATGTAGAATTCCGTAGCGAAGCACGGGTACATCAGCTAGTTTATATATAAGAAAACATAAAGTCCAATAATACCGCCTTGAAGAATTCCCCTCTTAATGATTTCAATGATTACAGGATCAAATAATCCTTCACCTACTCTAATTCTCTGAATTCTATTTTATAGAAATATAGCCACCCACTGAAAGCCCTTAGATGTTTCAAAAATGCTATTTGTTTGGGGCGTCGATACATGTGGATCCTTTGCCCCTACTGGCATTATATTGTGTAAACCTGCGTGAGTTGGAATGGCGGTAGTGTGGAATGTTGTGTGTGAGGAAAGGAAGATTAAGGACGTCACAAACACCCAGTCCCCAGGCCAGGGATGTTAATCATTACAATTAAAACCCCTGACCCGGCCGGGAATAGAACCCGGGGCCACCGTGTGACAAGCGGACGCGTTGCCTCCTACTGTACACCACGGGGACGGACTAGGCCTTTAGATTACCCCCTTTACATTGAGGAGTCACTCGGAAAATGACTCATAGAATATAGGTTTAGTACGTGGTGTGTCTAAAAAGTCAGGTGAATGCTAGCAGAAAACAAATAAACCAGAAAAATAATCGTCATTCTCTACAGCACACGTTTGGCAACATTCAGACATATTCTGGAATGTGTCAGCAAAGACCTCTTTAGGAATCGATGGCTGTCACATGATATTTGATGGCTGCCACATCAGTGATCAACAGTGTTTTGACCTTGGACTTTTGCAGGGGATTCTTTTTGGTCGCGGGGAAATCGGTGAATGCCTTTCCACCGATTGCTGCTTGGATTCCATATCGAACTGGTTGCACTGGGCCTCATCCCCCGTGACGATGATTCGCAGGAGAGGATAGATCCAGGTTAAACCTGCTAATGGAAACTCCAGAAGTTTCTATTTGTATCGAGAAGAACGCCAAACCATATCGAGAATATTGTCATTGATTTTAACACGTGGTTTATGAGTAAATAGACCTTTTTAGCAAACACACGGTACTTATCTATGACTTGCAAACGGGCCAAAGGTTTTCAAGCACACACATATCCTTGAACACGCAGTACATGTTGTGCATAAGTAATATACTGTCTACCCCACGTAAGCACGCCGTAGAGAGTTGTAGAATAACGCATTATCTTGGAAAACAAGGTATACTGTAGCAGGCTCTATTAGACTACCAAAATAGTCAAGATCAGCCACGAAGAAGTAGAGTCCAGATAGCACAAGGCTACCTGATATCAAAAGCTAAGGCCGACAGAGCAACGATGATGATCACTGACTGCCATCCCCGGACGTACAGACTGATCACACAGTAGATACTGGATACTTACCAATGGATTCTGGGCCGCGTCAAACCCGTCAAACTCCCCTTCCTAAAAACGAATATTTGCCCTAATTTGTCCTCTTGAATTCCAGCTTTATCTTCATATTTTGATCTTTCCTACATTCAAAGACACCACTCAAACGTATTCGTCTACTATGTCTTTCTACGCCATCTCTCCAGTGACAGCTCGGAACATACCACTTAGTCAAGCAGCTCCTCTCCTTTCTCTCAAGTCTTCCTAGCCCAAACTTTGTAACATTTTTGTAACGCTACTCTTTTGTCGGAAATCACCCAGAACAAATCGAGCTGCTTTTCTTTGAATTTTTTCCAGTTCTTGAATCAAGTAATCCTGATGAGGGTCCCATACACTGGAACCATACTTTAGTTGGAGTCTTACCAGAGACTTATATGGTTTCTCCTTTACATCCTTACTACTACCCCAAATACCCTCATAACAATGTGCAGAGATCTGTACCCTTTATTTGCAATAATATTTATGTGGTTACCCCAATGAAAATCTTTCCTTATATTAACACCTAGATACTTACAATGATCTCCAAAAGGAACTTTCACCCCATCAATGCAGTAATTAAAACTGATAGGGTTTTTCCTTTCTGTGAAAGTCGCAACCTGACTTCTAACCCCGTTTATCATCATACCATTGACTACTGTCCATCTTACAATATTATCAAGGTCATTTTACAGTTGCTCACAATTTTATAACTTATTTATTACTCTGCACAGAATAACATCATCTGCCAAAAACCCTATCTCTGATTCCACTCCTTTACTCATATCATTGATATATATAAGAAAACATAAAGGTCCAACAATACTGCCTGGATGAATTCACGTCTTAATTTTTACAGGGTCAGATAAGGATTCGCCTATTCTAATTCTCTGAGTTCTATTTTCTAGAAATGTAGCCACCCATTCAGTCACTCCTTTGTCTAGTCCAATTGCACTCATTTTTGCCAGTAGTCTCCCATGATATATCGTGTGAAATGCCTTATATAGGTGAATCGTGATACAGTCCAATCGACCTCCCGAATCCAGGATATCTGCTATAAGTTGCTGGAATCGTATAAGTTGAGCATCAGTGGAATAACCTTCCCTAAACCCGAAATGCCTTCTATCGAATCAGTTACATAGTCCAGCTTCACAACAATGTCTTATTATCATCAACAATGACTCACATTATTAGTAACTCAATGTAGAAGACACGAACAATTGAGGGTAGCTTACTAAAACGACTTGTGTTATTATTTATTTTAGACTAATTTTCGCAAGAAAAGTCCTGACGTAGCAGACACACGTCAACCTCGTTCTCAGTAAAATATTTCTATTAAACCTATACACACGAAACATATTTTTTTAAATGGGAAGGGGGCCTTTTCTGCATAATCCATCCTAGAAATTAGACTATTAAGGTACTGTTATGTTTCGATTCTTTGTTTTCAATCGATTTAAGATATTTTTGCCGTTTACCTTCCTAGGTCTTCCCAGACTTCCTAAACCAATACACACTTTCATTTGAACACTCTTAATTACTTCCGCAAAACTGAAAGTGTCCGCCTCTGTGGTGTAGTGGTTAGTGTAATTAGCTGCCACCCCCGGAGGACCGGGTTCGATTTCCGGCTCTGCCACGAAATTTGAAAAGTGGCACGAGGGCTGGAACGGGATCCACTCAGCCTCGGGAGGTCAACTGAGTTGAGGTGGTTTCAATTCCCACCTCAGCCATCCTGGAAGTGGTTTTCCATGGTTTCCCACTTCTCCTCCAGGAAACTGCTGGGATGGTACCCAGTGGCGAAGCGTGAACTAAGTAAGGGGGTAGACAGATATTTCTTTTATTTAAACTGTTTTAATCATATTATTATATGGAATTTTGTTTTCGACGCATACATCTGTATTCAGTATTATATTAATGACTCTGAAAATAAGACAAACCCTATAACAACCTATAACCCTACGTGCACTTGCTTTATTTTTAAATATAGACGAAATAGGACGCGGGAGTTGTGAAATAACAACATACTTTTAGAATAAAAATAGCAATATATTTCATTGTTATGTAGATTTAATAAGATAAATAAGAAATAAATAGTTGTTCGTACAAGTCACCTTAAACAATATTCTTGTAAATGAGTTTAATTCACCTGTCCTTCATTTCGGCAAATACTGTATATCTATTACTCTCGTCTTGAAGTCAGGCGTCTTGCTAAAATTCCGCAGAAATTTCTTCTCTATAGCTAGAGTTCCCAAGTTAGACAGTCTCTGGTTGGTCATCCAATTCCTTAACTACGTTTTAATTCACTTGAATGCACTCATAACGCGTTCTCTAGAAACTGACTTTAACGGAATATACATCATCAAGTTAAGCAATTTTTTCCGTATGCGTACTCTGGAGTAGCTTATTAAGACTGGAAGCCAATAGTTGTTGGGGTTATAATACCGCAACTAATATTGGCGGGCAAGAAAATGCACGTACTTGAAGGGTTTTGATGCTGACATTCATTTATTAGGTGTAAGTTTACTCTACGTCGTATTTAAATATTATTAATTTATTTTTAGACGTGTCTTATAATAAAGTAAATTCAAATTAATAACATTAAAAGCATGTCTAAGATGGTAGCCAATAAGAGCACCTTTATCAGAGAGATCCAAATACTAGCCAATGAGAGCAAGAAGAGACGCTGGTGAGTCTGTCTACTGGGCGGAGACATTTCGCTATAGGAAAGTCATAGTTCCACAGTCAGCACGTACAGATAGCGTTAGTGTTGCTCTATCTGAAAGCTTTGAAAATCAAAGGGAAAATACACAGAATGGACAGCGTCTACTTTCGCCTACGTGCTTCGTGTAACTAACGCGAGCCTTAGCATTGCCGAAGTGAGACGAAAATAAGATAAGCGGGGAATACAATAATGTCACGAATCTGGAAATAATTAATGTTCTAAAAAGTAATTGAATTAACTAGACAATATTTCTTTCACAAAATGTTAAGGGTACACGCTGTCTACCCTGTCTCCCCTGACGCTACGCCCCTGATGGTACACAACTTAAGGCCACGGCCGTTTCCTTCCCTCTTCCTTGTCTATCCTTTCCAATCTTCCCACCCCCCCGCAAGGCCCCTGTTCAGCATAGCAGGTGAGGCTGCCTGGGCGAGGTACTGGTCATTTTCCGACCCAATGTCTCACGCTCCAGGACACTGCCCTTGAGGCGGTAGAGGTGGTCTCCCTTGCTGAGTCCGAGAGAAAAGCCAACCCTGGAGGTTAAGCAGATTAAGAAAGAAAGAAAGAAAGAAAGAAAGAAAGAAAGAAAACTGGAAGTATTCGGGTGAAATGAATTGAAGTGTCAGCAAATTTGATGTGAAATGCTTCACATGCGTTGGTCGTCCTTTCTGATGTAACCTCGCCTGATGCGGCGGGAAGATGGAGTCTTCTGTTACGTAGGTAGTCGGCAAAAGGTTCAGCCATGGCGGGAATTACAACATGAAATATTGTACGAAACAGTCTCCTACATCCTCTGTCCGAAAAAGCGAAACTCCAAATATCCAGCGCAGCCAGTGTCGACACTCCGAATGCTTGTCCCTGTACTCTCTAGACAGTCCGAGGTGTTGAATGGTCCTCCACCACGACTGAGTAAAATGAAAACGGCAACCTGAAAATATAGTGAACCCATGACCTTTGTGCCCTAAGAATATTATGTATTAAATTGTCAATTGGAATAAGAAGTTCGATTCTTGATAGCACGGAGTTGACACGTGGCTGGGGATGGCTACCTTCTGTCCCACGCTCTGGGATACGTGACGTCATTCGCACGTGTCGACGGCGGAAGAATCTAAGTCATTTTTGTGGGCTATTTCAGAAGAACACATGTGTATGGCGTACACAAGCCAAGTCGACAAAATATAGTGCCTATCAAATGAGGTAATTTATCCAGCTAATTTAATATGTATAAATTTTAAATGTCCATGAACACTACCGCCGGAAATGTATCAAGTATGTGGTTACCTTCAAAACTCTTGTAATTACAGTTCAGTTAAGTCAGAAAAGTTACGGATATTTTCTTGGCGGCAAAGGGTGATGGCCGGAGAGAGGGGGTAGTTTCTATAAATAAGAAGTGACGCCATGATGAAGCCCCTGCATTTTGTATCACGAGGCTGAAGACAGCGGGTTGAGCTGCTCTGTAAAATCGAACGACAAAAGTAGAATAAGTCCGACCAACAGATTTTAGCCGTTGTGGCTGGGGTCTTGACTCCATGTGGAGATAGTTTTTCTTGAGTGGAAATAATTGTACCAAAAAGGACGATCAAGGTACCGAAAAAATTTGTATTCGATAAAGAAAGTAATTCGTGTGCGTAAATAATTACAGTTGAAAAATGCATATTTCATAAATAGATTAAGTAATGCCAAAAACAATCCTTGGAAAATTGTCAATGAACTCTTAACATCAAATTTTAACAAAAACAGGAATTTCCAACTCAAAGTTCAAGATAATATTGTGACTTGTCCAGTAGAAATATCAAAATTATTTAATGACCACTTTATTAATATAGGAAAAAAGTTAGCTACCAATACTCCTACCCACAAATCACCTAATATTGGAAATGAGCCAAGTAATTCATTGTTTTTGAAACCTACTAATGACCTTGAAGTTGCGGAAATAATAAAAAAGTTAAAAAATAGCAGCTGTAGTGATGTGTACGGTGTTAGTAATAACCTACTTAAGAGTCTAGCTGTGCATTTAATTCCATGCATTACAAAGTTAATCAACAAATCGTTAAGTGAAGGTATTGTTCCATGTGAGTTAAAAACTGCCAAGATCATTCCTGTGTATAAAGGATCTGATAAATTCGATCTTAATAACTACAGACCTATATCAGTCCTTCCCATTGTGTCAAAAATCCTAGAGATAGTGGTCAAAGATAGGCTATTAAAATACTTACAATGTAATGACTATTTTTATCCATACCAGTACGGATTTTTGTCTAACTCTAGTACCTGCAATGCTGTGGAAGACATTATTATTAAGTTACAGGAGTCCTTAGACTCATGTATGGTAGCATCAGGCCTTTTTATAGATCTTCAGAAAGCATTTGACACAGTTGACCATAACATTTTGTTACTGAAGTTGGAAGCAGCAGGGGTTAGAGGTTTAGCACTTAACTGGTTTACAGATTATCTCAGAGACAGGGTACAGTTCGTTAGTTGTATGGGAGCAGAAAGCACGTTACAGACTATAACAACTGGTGTGCCTCAAGGTTCTGTTCTAGCACCAATATTATTTCTTGTATTTGTCAATGATATTGGTAACTTGCCGTTGTTCGGCAAGTTGTCATTATTTGCTGATGACACAAATATTTTCTACACAGGGAATTGTACATATAATATTGAAGAAAAGATGCAACATGACATATCTTTAATTCAGACCTGGCTTACTACCAACCGACTAAGAATTAATCATAATAAAACTAACTATATCATATTTCACAAACCATTATGTACATTTCCTCTGGACATCAACTTGAGTTTCTATGACCAAGTGGTACCTCGTGTTCAATCAACCAAATTTCTAGGACTTAGCATAGATGAGTCGCTAACTTGGGAGAATCACATCACAATGCTGTGTGATAGAATAACTCCTGCTATTGGTGTACTCAGCCGATTAAAATACAAAGTTTCTCGTGGACTGTTGAAGAGTATTTATCATGCACTAATTGAAAGCCACCTGAATTATATGATTCATATCTGGGCATGTTGCAGTAAAGAACAATTTGAAAAGATCAGTATCTTACAGAAAAGAGCACTGAAAATACTCTTCAACTTACCCACCTTATCACCAACCATACAGGTCTACCAGTATTGTAATGTGCTGTCACTAGATGGTCTTCGTAAAAAAGCTTCAGCTATTATGTTGTATACATTGAAAAATGGACAAACTCATTCGAACACACTTTGCAACTTGAATTCTGACATACATTCATACAGTACAAGAGGATCTACTAAAATTCACTGTAAATCATCGAAGTCTACTAAGTATGGCACTAATTCTTTATGGCATTTTTCTGTAAAGTTTTTCAATAGCCTTCCTGAGCATATTCGAGAAGCCGCTAGCTTACCCATCTTTAAAACCAAGCTTGTTAATTTTCTAAAAGTAAAAATGCCAAGCCTATAGAGAACTGATTTAGTATACTATATCACTGCTGTTCATATTTGGTTTCTATCACTAGGATACCTTAATATTATTTTTATTATTCTTCATTGTACAGTATATTATACTTTTGTCCTAGAAGCTGATGTTCTAAAATCTCATCTTTGTTGCCAAATGTAATTAATATTATAATTATTCATTGTACAGTATATTATATTTTTGTCCTAGAAGCTGATGTTCTCAAATCTCATCTTTGTTGCCAAATGTAATTATTTGTACTGCACCATTATGAGCCTTGGCTCAGGTGCCTCTTTAGAAATAAATAAAATAAAATAAAAATAAAAATAAAATCGTGTGCGCTCAACAAAAACAAGTGAAGGGCATTTTCTTTTTTTATGCTTGATTTCCAGGAAACCGGAAGAATAAAATGATCTGTACAGCCAGAAATGTAAAAATGGCTAAATAAAAATGCCAGGGTCACAGGTGAGCCCTATGATGAACGCTGGCGTGACTTTAGGTATGTGACTTACCATCTTACCACCTATTATATCTTGTTTCATGATGTCTAAATTATATGTATTTAAAGGGGGTATATACGACGCAGTTGGTCGTCCCTATGTGGTTTTTGTAAATGTCAGAATACAGCGGAAAAGGGTCATTTGTTTTATTTTCCACTTGGATAAATTTTCGAAGTCTTGCGAGTGCCGTATGATGTTGTAAAACAAGGTTAGTAAATAGGGTTTCGAAGTGATATCACGTCCAATGTAGATCGTCATTTCCGTGTGTTTATCGCCTATATTTTGTGATGTCAAAAAATATAAGATGTTCATTCGACGTAAAAGTTTTCTGTCTGAATTTTTGACGTAAATAATATAAGAAATCCATGGTTACCCATTTTCAATCGAGTGGAAGCGCGCTGTCGGTGAGAGTATAGAGTGATGAATTTGGTCACGGAGTGAAACGTTTTTCTAGGCCCATTTAAACTGTGTCTTACTGACAATAAAATAGATTTAGTAGAATTTTACAGTCATTTTCGTGAAAATCCAGTTATTAAAATACGATATCATTTTATGCGAAGTTATTCATTATTAAAGCACTGTGCGTTATTAGACGTCGTGGATTCTAGTAAGAATTTTATTCCAGTTCTTTTGTCAGTGATAGTCGTGAGTTTTGTCGTGTGAGTCGAGATGAGATTTGTGAATCAGGTGTTGGGGCGGAATGCCGTCAGCTGATGGGGGTTTGCCGCTCGAATAACAGAACATGCAGAGTGTGTTACGCATTGAATTGAGATTGCATTTCTCGGCAGAGGATAACGTTAAATGTTGGATTTAGTTGAAATTTTCATCCGGGAATAACGTGTGTGTTATTAGATACTGTAAATTTGTTTAATTGAGAACGTAATGTGCATTTGAGACCACGAACTTAGAGTATAATGAGCAAGGGTAGCCAAATTCAGGGTTTCCAAAATATAGAGCGGTGGTAGTGAGGGGTGCGCAAACTTTATAAAATGTTATGACGAGATATGACATCGTAATTATATGGCGAGTTGCTTTGGTTTGTACGTAATCATTAGGGTTATCCAAGTGTTAATAATGGCTAGGGTTAGATTAGATTTAAAGTGTGAGGTCATGAAACAAGATATAAAACTGGACATTAATGATGTAATAGTTCTTTTCCAGCTACTGGAATCAACGATAGACATCTGACATGATCAATTAAATTATGTCAAGACTTGTGTAGGGACATGTGAAAGAAACCATTAGTCCGCGGAGATAGAATTTGTTGTTCATTAAGATTTCATTAAATCATTTAAATTTATTTAATTATTAAATTCAGTGAAAACCTCATTTTGAAATAACTTTAAATCAAGCGAATAACTTGGAGATGCATTCTGGAAATCGTAGTTTATTTTCTGGGGTATATGTAAATGTTAACGTAACGATTAAGGGGACATATTCGAAGGTAATGGATTTTACTGCCACGAAGTATAGTGAGCATTGCTGTTGTTGCATGATTTGACTTTGTTTGATTGAGCAGAAATGTGCTGGGGATAGTAAAGTGGAAACTGTGGTCATCAACCGATGTAATTGTGTTTAGCCTTCGGCTTAGAAATTTGGATGGTCAGGGGGTCATCAACCTCAGTGACTTAGATTAGGGCCATATGCCACTGTAGCATCATTTTCCTTGCGGTCATCATCCACAATGACTTTAAAGTAACTTAGAAGTTTGGATGTCGGTCCAGGACATAGTCGCAGGTCACATCGATTCAATTAAGGGTCCATGCCGTATAACCACTGTGTGGCACACACCGATTGGACTGCCTTAATTATACCCAGAGTCCAGAGTTCGTGTTACGAGGTCTGGACCATAAAGAATCACTATGATGGTACATGTAGTCTCACATGGAAGCCGAATTTAAGGATTTCCAGACTTTCTTTTCTTTAATTAATAATTGAGACAATGGTTTCTAGTAAGAATGCCCATCAGGCAGTTACGTCAAAGGCTCACAACAGTGTTCTGACCTTCTATGTAAAAAATGATTGTCCAGTGGACACGATTGAGTTAAATGATACCGTTGATAACTCAGGAATACTTCAGGAATTACTTGAATAAATAGAAACATATTTTTTAAACAAACCTTTCAATTGAGTAGATAGATTAGAATTACTGAACCCTACCTTTACCTCAGCAAGTGACGAAGAACCCGATACGACCAAAGAGACAGATCTCATGAACTTTTGCTGATAGGTAAGAAAGGTAGGTATCCTTCAGTATGGACCAACGGGTTCAATAGCAAAAGTCCTTTATGATAAAAAACCAAACAAAACCAAATACCATGGCCCAACGGCCCCGAAGGGCTTCCAAGCGCCCGCTGTTCATCCTGAAGGTCTGCAGTTTACGAGGTGTTGTGTGGTCAGTACGACGAATCCTCTCGGCCGCTTTACTTGGCTTTCTTGACCGGGCCCGCTATTCCACCGTGACTTGGCCGGGAATCGAACCCGAGGCCTCCAGGTAAGAGGCAGACACGCTACCCCTACATCTTACACCGGCTATTTATAGCTTACAATATTTCCACAGTTTCAGCAAGTTTAGTAACTTTCTTGAGTCATGATACCCTTTCTTGAATATTGAATTTTTACGACCTATTAGGTCGTGTTCCGTAAACATAGTAAGTTTTGAAGAGATGTTAAGTACAGAACAAAAATAGCCAACGGGACACCAGTGGGAACCGAACCCACAACCTCCCGATTCCGTGTTGGGTGCTCTACCAATTGAGCTATGGTGGCCTAGGTAATATTTGTTCTGTTGGAAAAGATCTAAGCTACAGATCTAGCACTACTGCCATCGAACTGCAGAGTGCGTGCAAGTCGCCCTTTATGGGCCTAGTCAATGAAGTTGTGGGTTCGGATCCCACTAGTGTCTGATTGGTCACTT